>NC_047042.1:71742768-71782768 GCF_011762595.2 Tursiops truncatus | reverse complement strand
GTGGTCTTCTACTGTGTATGGCAGAACTTCCTGTTTGACAGAATTATTTAGTGACATCTTCAGAAGTTTCTATGTTAAAAAAATTGCACATAAATATTGATTTACTGAATTAGATTGATTCACTGAATTAAAAGATAGTAAAAAGACAGAGATATATGGCAAAAGTGACAACATGAGAAGAGTGAGGATTACCTTGCTAAACCTAAGATATGTTAGTATGATAGACCAAACAATGGTGAAACTTAGCCAGTGCTACCAGCGTATCCCATTTGGATTTGGGCCACGAACTGGGATAGACCACATAGCTGGAGTCCAGTAAGAAGCTGACAGCCAAGACTGTATTCTGTGGCAAGGGAATGCCCTGGAGCTTGGCCTGACAAAAGAAAACGAGGGGAGGGGAGAGGGGGGGAAACTAGGGAGGGAAGGAGGAAAAAATTTTTGAAAGAAATTTTCAGAAGTAGATAAGAGGAGAAGTGGGCAGCAGGAAGGGAAACCAGAGGTAGGTGGGCCCTTTGGATCCACAGCCTCTTTTCTGATCTCAGACCCCAACTTGATGCCTTATTTATGAAAGCAGACTAGTGGCTGAGGAAAAACACAGCCTAATTGTAACTGACCCAGTGCTCCAGAAATGATGCTTCTCTTGCTCTGAGGTATCAACCTTCTTTACCTGGGCAAGCTTATATACCAAAGATGCAAACAGAACAAAACAAGTAAAAACAAGCACAAGTTTCTTCTTGTCATTCTGTCTTCCCATACCATTTCCTCTGGCCTCCTCCTCCCTCATTTATTTTCTCATTTGTGGAAAGATTCTGGTGGCTGCTTACCTTGTGGGGTTGACTGACCTAACTCAGATTTCCATACATAACTTGGCCTCTATGCAGAGGAAATAAAGTAATTATTAGGTCTCTATAACATAATAACTAAAGGCCTTGAAGACTGTAAAGGCACAATTACATATTGTTCAAAGACTCAGAAATGTCCAGTTGAAAAAAATATGTGAAATTGAGATTTTCCCAGCATTATTCCAGAGCAAAGTCTATTTAAAGATATATTGTGCAGATTGCAACTACAGTCTTTGCTCTAAAATTTAAATATATTAAAAACATGAACACCTTCAAAGTTGCCTTAACATATTTTACATCTCTAACCTAAGTAATATAAATCCACTGTTAAATTTAGCAGATGTTTCAAAACCATAGTAAATGATCCCTCCCTCCTTTCTACACTCCCTCTGTGTGTGTAATTATCTGTGGATCACTCAGTTGATTCATCCATCCATCCATCCATCCATCCATCCATCCATTCATATATCTCTCCATCGGTATATCTGTCATCTAATATACCCAATTACTTGATTCAGAATTTAGTAGTGATCCTTAATATTAAAACTGCTCACTGAGGTTTTTTTTTCCTTAAGCATATTATTCATTTAATTCAATATTAATAAAACATAACTGTTATGAGTTGCTTCACCTTGTTTTCAATAAACTAGGATATAAATATAAACATATACTGTTTAAGTATATATTAGGATTGATTATTTGGAAAAAATTAGTGTTTCAACTTTGATCCCACTTACAATTCAGAATTCTGTGTTCACGATATACCCATGATTTTGTCTAGTTTTAAACCTGTGAAATACATTCTTAATTCTCATGTATGTTTTTAGATGGAATTTTGTACAGTTAGTAAAAGCAAAATTGAAGAAAAACCTCAAAAGCAAATACACTGCTATGATATTATTGAGATTTAAAGTTGAACTCTGAATTCTAGTAACTGAAAGAAATGCTTACTGGAAATGTTTTTATGAGTTTTGTCTGAGCATATACAACCTTCATCTCCAGTTGAAGCAATTTACGAGTGTACAGAATTCATTAAAATAAGCAAAATGTGTTTCGTATCGTGAAAGTGAAAACACAGGTTTTTAATACAATTAATTATCTAATCCTCCAGTGATGACTTTCAGAATGACACCTCCATCTGGAAATCTAAGGCTACATGACAAATTATGTCAACAAAAACAGGAACAAACATACTCTCTTTATTTTAAACTTAGTAATATTATTTCTGATATGATTAGATGTGATTTATAATATATGGAATGTTCAATATAAAGTTACATTTTAATGGCAAGAAATGATTATATCACCTTCATATAATAATGATGCCATAAAATGTTGGCAATAAATTACACTTATAAAAGATTTAGTGAAATGTCCATTTAACACTGATTCTGAGGATTCATCTAACACCTGTTTTGTAGTTCTCAGTGCTACAACGAATCTTTCTACATAAATCTTATGTGTTAAGGATATGACCTGATTTGTGGTATACCTTCATATAATACGACTGAAGGATTATAAGTTTTGATAAACGTACATAAACATGCGTGTACATATCTGTATATAGAGTTAGATAGAAAAAGAGAGAGAAAGAGAGGGATAGAGACAGAGAGACAGAGATATCCAGTGTGGTGTGTGTGTGTATGCACATATATACATAGTAAGATTTGGATATAGATATATCACTGTGTGTCTACTTACAGATTTTCATTTAAAGTGCTCAGTTAAAAGCATATTTTGTGGTTTTATAGTATTATTTTAACTATGTCTTTTATTGCCACTCACCCCAAATAATTTTAACCAATATTTCTTTGTTTCCCTTTGTTTTCTTAGCTGCTATTAATTGGATAATTATTGGGTTACTAAGTTCTAATTTGAAAGAAATTCTCTGAGATTTTTCAGTTAGGTTAATAAGAAGGCAGAGGACAAGAAGGATGTTTAGTAGTCATTCATATCTTAGCATGAATTAGTTTAGTTAGCTTCATGGGTAGTGTTGGTGTGGAACAGGGTAGATGTTAACGCATATTCTTGCAGTGCTTGTAATGAGTTAACGTTTATTGACTGTGTATAAACTTCCAGGCCCTGTGCTAGATGTACAGAATTTACCTCCTACAATCTTCACCTTACTGTTAACAAAACGAAATGAGATTCTGAGTGCAGGTAGGAAGGACGGTCCTCTAGAACTGAGGGAGTTACTGCAGTCCATGGAGTGAACCACAAAGACCTGGATTCAAACCTGTTTCTGCTACTGTTTGCCCTAGTGACTGTGGGGACATACACATCACCTCAGAACTTTGGCTTCCACAAAAAGGGAATGGAAATATCTGCCAGAAAGGGTTTCTGAGAGGATGTGTTTATTAAACATACAGCAGGTACTTAATCGTGATAGGTATTATTGTGGAAGACAGAGAAGGGAAGAGTAGTTGCTAAGATGTATATTTACATATGATATATACAATTAAAATGTTTATGAACACATAGGTAATGTAAGAAGAAAACAGAATTACTTTATGTCTTGTAATTACCAGTGAGCATCTTATTAAGCAAGAAGAAAAATATTATTTATGTTTATTACAAGTAAGTTTGTCCTTCTAACACTCCAAAGGAAAATTATTTTATTTCCTGTCGGTGGAATCTTACCTTCTTTCTTATTGTTAGCTAGGCTCAGCTGTCTTTTAATAGATTCACTCTCCAACAGTGATACAGAACAACACAAATTTACTTGCAACAAGGCTATGCTTTCTTATTAGCCATATACATTAATGTTAATAATCGTGGACTACCTTTAAATGCGTAAACCAGTAACATAACAACTACCGATCACATTTTGTTACTCTGATAGCTGAAATCAGGAAATCATTGTTTTTATCAAGATATTTTACCCATATTTAAGAAAAATAAAAGATTAAAAATCTCTTCTATCTTTCATACTTCAATATACAGGATCAAATTATTTTAAATACCTCTAAGGAAAATGAAAAGACTGAGCATGTAGGTAGTGATTGTATAAGTTGCAGAAGTTTGAAAAAATTATTAGAACCGTCTTAAAATTGTTTTCTTACTTGGCTCAAAGTAGAGGAGGGTACTGAGTGCAGTTGGCAACGCTGAATTCTAATGCTCTCACCATCATTAAGTTGAAACTTTAAAAGGTAGCCCCATTCCCAACTCCCAAAGTGCCTGTGGCCTCATTTATAAAAAGAGAATGATGGTAGAACTTTCTTATGAAAATTTAAAAAAATACTTTCTAGAATTAAATTTTCACAGAAAATAATTTTGTCAAAAGTCACAGAATTCTTTAAAAGGATAAACACACCATTAGCATTGAAATATATGGCTTAGAAAGCAAAAATATTTTTAATATAAGATGAAACTATTTTTCTCAACGTAGTACATGTCTACAGTGAATATCTGGCTAAAAAGTAGGCAAAATGTATATGCTAAATGACATATAGTAATTCATTCCTGTAATTTGATCAAAGTAATTAGTGTAGGCCACATATAATATAGGTGTTTCTGCAACTAGTAACTGTGATAATAAATTTTATCACAAGATGAGAATGTGTTGGGCAGATTGTCCACTGAGTGCCATATGATACAATGTTTAGTGACAACTCCTTTGAGAGGAGTATTTCACAAATTTAATTCTCCTATTCTAAATACAATCACTGTATACGAACTTTCAGAGTTCTAAAGCAGTTGTTTGAAGTAGAGTGAAAGTTAGCAGTTTTAAGAACATTGTTGCATATCAAAATATGAATTTCTAATTATATCAAACTCTTAGAAAATTTAAAAATATACCTTATTTTTTTTATTGGAGTATAGTTGATTTACAATGCTGTGTTAGTTTTAGGTATACAGCAAAGTGATTCAGTTAGACATATATTCATTCTTTTTCAGACTCTTTACCCATATAGGTTATTACAGAATATTGAGTAGAGTTCCCAGTGCTATCCAGTAGGTCCTTGTTGATTATCTATTTTATATATAGTAGTCTGTGGATGTTAATCCCAAGCTCCTAATTTATCCCTCCCCCCTACGTTTCCCCTTTGGTAACCATAAATTTGTTTTTGAAAACCATAAATTTGTTTGTGAGTCTGTTTCTGTTTTGTAAATAAGTTCATTTGTATCATTTAAAAAATATGACTTTTAAAGACTACAATAGATCTTAAATATAATTTTAAACCTTTTTTGTGTTAATGTTGAATTTTAATGCATTATAAAGCACTAGCACAGTATCTTATACACAGTAGGCACAGGAAATCTTAAAATGTAATTCAGTTATTTTTCCACAGTGCTTACTTACTATGCTGTTTTTCAAACTTGTTAAATAGGTTGCAATTTGTCTTTTTTGTTAAATTATTTCAATCCATACAATGAGTTGGACTTTTCTACACATTTATTGGACTGGATTTTTGTCTCCTTTGTCATTTGCTATAAATAGGACTTCTGCTTATTTAGAAGATACCTTGTCATGAAAAGGGAAGGAAAATCTGATATGGCACAGTAAAAGAAAGGATAGATTCCACAGAATGATTCCCGGATAAAATACACATTTTAGGATGATACTGTGTAGTTTTATTCTAAAATGTTGCATTTAATCCTTAATTCTGAGAGCATTAGAAATTTGTATTGATAATAAATTTATTTATACCTTCATTTGCATGTGTATATATAATATGGAATTTACATTACAATGAACTCTAAATCCAAAAGTTTATGTCTTATAAAGTTAATACACTTTTGGAGACAAGTTGGAAGTTCTAATTTTCTGGATAATAACTGACTGATTCTTAGGAGGGAAATACAGCAGTATCTGTTTGTGCCCCATCTAATAAAGAATGATGCCCTCGTTCAATTTTTTTTTCATTTTCCCTGCATTAGAACAAGAAGCATTCCTATTAGAAATTCTGGAGGGCAAATTTCCATCGTTTCTAGCATATGCCACATAATCCTTACAGCATAAACTTTGGTTTGAGATCTGGATCTGCCACTTTAGTAGCTGTGTGACCTTGGGTGATTTCTTAACCAGCCTGTACAATGGGGTTTATAATATCTAACTCACAGCTTTGTGGTTAAAGATTAAATACAATAATGCAGGAAAAGTACTTAGTAGCACGGTGCCTAGCACATAAATAGTAACTCCTAAGGTTAATGTTTTTCAGTGACTCCAAAGAAGAAAGTCTGAAAAGATTTGATGTAAACATATTTTTTATTTTTATAATATAAATATATTTTTATAGTTTTTTACAATACAAAATACAGGAAAAATAGTCTCTTCAAATATTGCTGGCTCAAGAATAGTGTCTACTTAATATATTTGAAGAAAAGTTTTTTTCCTCAAAAGATCTGAATACTGGACTTATTAGTCTTTTTTGATATATGTAGATATGTTCTAAAATGTATTTCTTTTAGGCTTACTGATGCATATGTATTATTTAAAATATTTTTCCCTGACGGTTTTATTTTGCACTTAAAGTGATTTAAATAGTATATACAAATGCAACAGTGTTAAAAATATGCATATTTTACACACACTACACACACACAGACACACACAAATACACACACACTTATTTTACCACTGTGAACTGGGGAAAGAAGACCAGGAGAAAACATAAATAGTGGTGCTTATCATACAAGTGCAGCATTAGCATGTACAGGTGTGTCAAATTGGGTGACTGTGCTATGGTTGTTAAAGTCACTAGGGTTTTTATTTGATGTCTACACATACACACTCTTATACTTTCACTTATAACACGAACGCATATATATTCCTCTGAGTATCTTCACACATCAGGGATTCTCTTTAAAGTATCAAATATACTTTAAGAGCAAGACCATTTCTATTTCCTAAAACTCAGGCGGGCTAGCATTCATATTTCATGCCTCATCTTAAATGAAGTAAGCAAAACATAAGGCCAAACCAAAACTCATGAGCAATTGGTTATTTAAACGTGTAACAATGAAAGGAAAATAAACATACATACAGTTGGCTAGATTGAGTCAGCATGTCAAAGGATATACTTGATATGTAAGAGAATCCACAAAAAGAGAGGTGTACTATTAGAGGTAATACTAATAAAAGCTGAAACATTTTCCTTTCAAATAATAAAGATTACACACCTTAAACTCTGGTGTCAGAGAAGCCAAACCAAAGCAAACCAACACACAACAACACCTTGCGCGAGTCAAAGTATAAATATCAGGAATTTTTAAAAATACTTGAAATAAATTTATCTTCTTTTGCAATATCTACTTTAGCTTTGAGGACACAGAAAAATAAGTCTAATATTGGACTTGACAGACATTCATCAAAGAATTCTCTGTGCTTTAGAGTAAATACATTTGAAATAATGCAAACTAAAATAAAGAAAAATGCCTGAGAGATCATCAGGTTAACAGTATAAGTAGTCATAAAATTAAATGAATTAAAAAGAATTCAGATTATTATCATTTATTGCTAAACCTGTTAAAAAGTTATATAATGACGAGTGTACTTTCAATAGTTTTGATACATTCAGAAAACAACGCCTCTAAGTGATTTCAAAATCTATCTTGTTTGTTCATTCTTTTAGAAAAAATGACTGAGGGCTTAGTATAAAAACATACACTCTGCACATAAAAATGTGCAAAACCATGGACATTTAAATTAATACTAATGAGATAACCTACCTGCATTTTTCAGTTCACAACCGCTGCACATATTTTAAACGGCTCAATTAAAGTTTATTCAGACTAGATAATTGATCCAATGTGAAGAGTGATGTCAGAATTAGATATCGTATAACATAGGGTTTAAAATGAAACAGAGGTATTGGAAAACTTAAGAATTATTTTGGAAATATTTTCTTGAGGAAGAGAAAGAACTATGCAAAAGCATCTAAATAAGTAGGAAATATAACACCATATTCTAAATAATATTTTCTCTCAATTATGAAATATAATACATTATAGTTATGTTCTTTCTTTTCCACTTTCGGGTTTAAGAATGATTTATTTACTCTTAATTTCCCTCTGTTAGCATATATAACTTTTATAGGTTCTTTCTTTATGTGGTTTTCAAACCAAAAGTTGCAGCTTTGCTAAAAACAGATGTATCCTGTCTCTTGCAAACAGAGAACTGAACCAGACTATGGATTCATTGAATGTTGGAACCACAAAGCAAATATAGACAGGAGAGAGATGATATGTATGGATGTATAAAACATATTATATACATATATAAATATGTCAGCAATGAAGTAACTGTACAAATTATAGTTTGGTTCACACAAGCAAATTGCATTTTATATATAAAATCTTGAGATTTTTCCTATATTGTAAATATATAGTATATTTACAGAACATGATAGGAATATAAATGTGTGAATTTTGTATTCATAATATCTGAAATACAGCAAAAGGGCTAAAGAAATAGTTTTCAAATATGGAAAAAGACGTGACTTATTTCTATATAATTATTAAATCTTAATCTAAGTGCAAATGATGGAAAAGATAAACCTGGGTGTATGTATGATTGGTATGAAGTTAATTATAAGTTGAATATTTCTTCTGTGATAGCATATACATTTTGCTACTCTTAAAGAGGAAGTAAAGAGAATTCACAACAATCCTTTTTATTTAAGGATTCAGCAATCTATTTTACTTAGCTGCCAAAAGCTAAATGCCTCTTTGGTTTTCCTGGACTGGATCCCACTATTCTTTCCTCACCATCTTTCATTTTGATCCACTAAGGCTTACTGGTGGTTAGACAGTACTCCCTTGGATGTGCCCCTCACTGCCACCGCAGAGGCCAGCCACTGCCAGTTGTCCGCCTACGTGTCATTGAATAAGACTTGTGAGCCATGTCTCTCTCCACGCCCCTTGCTTTCTCTCTGGCTGTACATCAGGTTTCTGAGCTTGCTGGTGCAGGGGTTACTAATTCACAGAACTGAGTGAAATTCCTTTGTCGACCTCAGATGCCTTAGCAACTACAGAGAGGAGTCTACAATATTTTTCATATTGCTCTAAAGAAAAAAAGAATTAAATAGGAAAAGAATATAAGAATATCTACTGAAAAAAATGCACAAATCAGAGAGGGTGTGCATAGGCACTTACAACAATGTGTTAAATTTTACTCTTGTAACAATGATTTTCGAAGCATTGCTAAACATGCACTAATATCACTTAGGAGATTTTTGCATACTTAATAATTACTAACTAAACTATTAAGACACAATGCATTTTTCTCTCATAAGTTCTAATTTCCAAAGAAAACTCCAAGGCAGATATGACACCCTTTCTAAATTATATTTTTAAAATTCTAATATATGAGATAGCTACAATAAAAACACTTTTTATCTAGTGCTCAGAGCATTTCTAGATCAAATGTGCACAAGGTTAACAATTATCGTAGCATAAGTTAAAGAGAAACCTTTATTTAAAAAGTAGATTTCTTGGTCATTTTTAGATGTAAAGTAGGAAAAGCATGTATTTCAGTGCACCTCATTTCTAGAGGATTATTGTAACACCATCTTTGTCACTGTGCTTTGCAGCAAACATAGTCTACATTTAATCTACACCAAAATTAATTTTATCATCTATGTATTCAGAGCATTTATTGCCACACAAAATTTAATTTTTATAGAAGGCATGAAAGGTATATTTCATTATATATATATATGTATATATATATATGAATATATACCTATATGTACACACATGTAGTTCATTATTCTTGACTGTGAGGGCTTATGACTATTGACGTTGTCAATTTTTATCTCATTACTCATCGCTGCTTACTGTAGGTGCTAATAGTATATTTCCATGGAGTTTGTGTGTGCTGTAATGTAAATTCTGACATTGCTAGTGTCAGTCACTAATCTACCTCATTCAGTTCATGTCAAGATGATACATCACAATGCTCAACAACTGTCATCTCAGTTTTAAATAGATCTACATTTTCTCAACTTTACAATTAATTTTTTTTGTTTAGAATCTAGTTACTGTTTTAACAATATGAGCAACTAACTCATTCTAATGTATTCAGAGCAACTGCTGATTTTAAAATATTCCCTTTGAAAATTAAGCAAAAAGAATAATAGTTCTAAATGAATAATAAAACAATTTATTATAGAAAGAAAATTGATCAAAACTTGCTTTTTGAAAAATTTAAGAGTTGTACTTTTATGGACTTTTATATTTTACTTAAAGTGCATTTTAAAAGGATACTTTTACAATGTTTAAAAATATGTAAGTTAATTAGGGTGGACCTATTTCAAATTGAACCTTCCCAGAGTTATATAGCTGGAATATTTGGACATATCTTGACTTTTTGCAGTGCATGTATCCTTTCACTAGTTTTCCTTCTATTTCTCTTTCTTTGCAGTCTCTTCCCATTTACGTTGTTAATATGTTTTTTTTATTTTTCATTCTTTTTTCTGTAGTTTTCCTTATGCATTTCTTATGCTCTTTTTCTTTACTCTCCTGAGTTATCTGTTCAGTTGGCCTTATAATTAAAATATTTTAATTAATTTAATTAAGTCATTTCCCTCTTTTTCTCCTTTAACCTACAAAAGTTTTGAAATGCATGTCAGGACTTTTTCTCTTTCCCTTTCATTTCTCTTGATATAGTCATTTCTGTGTCATTTTCTAAATTTCATTCTTCTAATCTATACTTCCATAGTGTTCTTTTTATTCCTGTTGTTCCAAACACGTTTTAATTTTCTCCTGGATTTCCCCAAACATTCTCAATGACTAGGGGAATTCTAGTTTCAAAAAATATATATATATATCCTGAATATTTGTGTTGGGAATTCCCTGAAATTAAAAGAAGAACTTAAAAAAAATTGAATGGCAAAATAACTGAATTGCTTCGATAACCATGCTTATTATAATAATATTTCATGATTTAAAAGTAATAAAATATTTTGAATATGATAAAGTATTTTGAAAACAATTGCTAAAATCAGCTAAGTTATTCACAAAAAAAAGATAATTGAGTTTTTATGTATGTAGTACCAGCTAAGCTATGTATAAAAGAACCTGCTTGAAGATTTTGAGGTTGCCAGGGCAATATGAGGGCAATTTCTAAGCCAGCCCGCCAGAGAGGAAGAGTACTCTAATCTTTGCAGCTCTAAAGGATAACTACAGTGAGTAAACTGATAATATACTCCATTTCCACATCCATGCTTTGTACAGCTCTAATATGCAAATGTCTTCTTTACTTCTCTTTCTGTCTCCAGGTTTTTCTCACAGCAGTCTACCCAATATCACCACCAGACACATCTTCCCAATGTGTAACTTGAGTTATACCAGTCATATACTCCTAAAACAGTTGCCTCCATGCCTGTCAAATAAAGTTCATTTTTAAAAGATGTTCTATAATCTGGCTTCCATCTACTTTTCTATCCAATCTGTCTTTTTGACCTAATACACCAGTGAAGTGGGGAACATATTCTTATAACCCCAGCAAAATTAGACTTTCAGCTCTGCCATTGTTTGCACTATCTCCTCTAAATGCTCTTCTCTCAACTTGGATGTGTCTGAATTCTGTTCATTAAAAATCAGCTTTTTTAAAACTTCCTGGATTCCAACTAACTGGACGTACTGTTTTCTTCCTCTAAACTTTAATAACACATTTATTGTATTATGTATTCTGTTTGTGTGTGTGTTTGTACTTTTAATTTCCACTATCAGACTCTAGGTGACACTATTAGTTCCTTAAGTGAAAAGAACCTCCTGCCTGGTTCATCTCAATATCCTCCACTATTTTTACCATGTACTTTATATTAGATAACATTCATGTGTATTTGATAAATGATTGAATAAAGTCTTTAAAATTATTATAGTAATAGGAATTATATGAAAGAATATAAAATATTTTGTTAAAAAATACCTCCAATTTAGAGGTATTTTTTGCCCAAAGTACCTCCAAACCTTTCTTTATGAATGTGTCTTAAAGAACAGTAGCAGACCTGCATTTGTAGGGGACATCTCATAACCTGATTAGGGCTGCTCCCTGGCAGGAGAATAAACTATTGAGAAACAAAACTCTATGAACGAATCTTCCTGTGGAAATGAGTTACCTAATTATTGAATCTTATAAGGTTCCCCCACACCCAATACCTGTCTACTTCTTTCCTGGAGTCAGCTTATCAAGGCTACAGTTTCTCATACCTTGGCAATAGACTAGACCCCTTGTCCCCCGTCGCTGATCTTTCTTAAGCAATGTGGTAAGAGAACAAAGCTGAACCTCTTTTACTTTCCCCTGAAGACTTTCAATCCAGGCTCTGATTTCTGACATTGGTCCTTCTGTTGGTACAAAGTCTAGTTTCTTTCTGGAAGTAAAGGAATCATGTGAGAGGGGTTTGAGAGAGAATAAACAGAATTCCCTCCATTTTTTTCCCCAAGCCACGGTCAGATATAAAAGGAGACTCCAGGAGGTGATTAGATAATTATTGCCGCTTCATAATATAAATGATCAGGTCCTCTGGGACCTACACTCTGGCATTTCTAACATTGGCTCATCATCTTGATTCTTAATTCCTGTGTGTTTATCTGCCACCTCTTTTCTGCTTTTGTGTAACCTTTGGTTCATCGAACCTGAACCTGCTTATCTGATGAGGTTGTGACTGTTCAAGCTGGTGCAAAAATCGGTCCTGATAGTGTTCTCCATATTTGTAATCAGACCTGTTGCTCCATGAGGAGCACAAAGGTTATCAGATTGCAGCATCCCCTGCCTTCATGAACTCTACATGGTTCCCTCCTTATTTTTCCTTCTCACGAAGAGAACTTCCTTTCTTCTTTGAGTAGAGCCAGCCTGGTGGCATGTTTTCATGTTTAACACATTTATGAAAATATTTTTTAAGCATAGCAGAAATCACATTTTAACTACAGTAAGTCAATAAAGGCCAAATAATGTAGAATAGAATTATATCAACTTCAACTTACTTTGAAGGTAAAAAGTAATTAGAACTTTTCCTGTTCATCTAGATTGTTAGCAAATATTGCTATAATGGCTTTATTTGATGGCTTTCTCTGTGTGTATCATTTTCTTTTTGTTTCAAAGCACAATGAAGGTACTGTGTCTTCTTTCTTCTGCCACCTCTTCTGGGAGGAACACTTAGGAGTCCAGCACTGTGTCTGCTATCTCCTGCATAGCCCATCTCCTTTCTTTGTCATGATATAATACAACCATTACCAAAAAAAATGTATATATATAACAGTTACTGCTGTCTTCATTTTATGGATTTGAAACGTGACACATGGGACTGAAGGCCATTCATTGAATCAGTTAAACAGCTTTGAAAAACGCTTCTGAGACTGAGACACAGAAAATAGCATAACCTTATTTCAATTGCCATTTTATGTACATAGGGAAAGTGACATTCAAATTGGCACTTTTGTTTCACCGATTCAAATGTGCTAGGTTATAATCATGGAAGTAACTACTACATGGTTCTTTTTCCTTTCATTTTTTTTTTTTTTGTTTTTTTGGACAAAAATTACAGGAAAAAAAAGTCTTACTGTTAAGGAGAGCTTATAAGTAAGAAAATGAATTTCTAAAAAAGAATCGTCAATAAATACTTTTTAAAAATTAGAGACAATGGAATTTATGGGGTGGATATTTGCATATCAGTGTAAACTAAATATTAATTTTCTTTTAAAATACCCTTTGGTAGTAGTTGATAGTTACCACAATCTATTTTCCCATGACCTCTTAAAGACGGGGTCATAACAGTTTTGAAATACTCATTCTTAAATGTTTAATTTAACACTGAGTGCCGTATGATTGATAAATGTTATCCTGACCACTTCTGGTCATCAGGCATTTAAGGAACCTACAGAGTGGCATATTGACTGGTTCTTCAAATATGGAACCTGACATTGGCTTCGCTAAAGAATTTCCAATTTTTGGCTGCAATAGCAAAATAGATATTTTGTTTCTCTCTTAGACTAATGTAAAGCATTTCTATGATATTGAGTACTTAATGCAGTTTTTCCCACTGGTTACATTTGAGACATAGGTCAAGTGATTTTTGATATAGTTGATATTAAAAGTATATATATGTATATATACACCATTAGAGCATACCTCTAATGCTATGTTCCAAGTCATGACTAGGATGCCTGTTATCAGGGATTCAGTGTTGTCCATGAATTTGTATGGACATATGTTTGCTTCAAATTATGATGAACTTTGTATAAGAATTTAAGTGTAGAGCTAAGACAGCATAGATAATTCAAGGCAAAAATCTAGTTATGGCTGAAATATTAATATAATCATGGAAAAAAGATGTGGATATGGATCTGTACTTAAGTTACCCTGGTAACTGTCATTGTGCCTCGTTCTTTCTTCATTTGTATTCACAACTATAGTTAGCCACCATGCCCATAGGTAGATGTACTGAAGGATACTTTAAAATAAACATTTTGATTCATCTATGTCTTGTACTTAGTAAATAGCACCAGATAAATTTTGAAGGTGACTTTTACGTTTTGTGAAATCCAGGACAAGAGGAAGAAATCTGGGGAAATTGGTAAAAAAAAAAATTAAAAAATAAATAAAACCCCAAAACCCACTTCAACTATATTATAATTTGCAAAAGTGTCCTTTGTTAAAGTGTCTAACCTCTTCTGGCTTTGAGAGGCTTCTCACAAGTTGAATGTTTATGCATAGTTTTAATTATTTACTATTTTTTTTTGTATACTCCCAAGTTAAAATCCATGAGACTCGAAAATACAGTCTATGCTGAGTGAAGTGTTCTAATAACAACGTTAGGGTTTCATTGTACAACAGACTCAGGGAAAGGTTTCGCAGGCAACTCTAACAAGACTGCAGAGCGAAGACATACTTTTATCCTTTATTTAGGATGACAAAAACTTAAACATATCTTTCAGTTCTGTATTTTTCTCACACAGATAGACTATATCAGTAATCTGGACACCAAGTTATTTAAAGCTATTATTTAGTACCATAATAAGTAGTAATTTAAATGCAAGGTAAAATCACCACATTGTCTTGTTTACTCCTGATGTTAATTTTAAGCTGACGTTCAGTGCTCCCCAAAAAGGCAGCCTATGATTTGTTATCATTAAACTGTCAACTCTGCCTTGAGTTGGAAATAGATTCATACTACACTTCTTACAGCATATCACTTTATTTTCTATCAGTCAAAAAAAAAATCTAGAGTCGTTTTAATTGTGTCTCTGCTATTTTTCTATTAACCGTTTCATGCATTTTTCCTGGCCTTTTAATTGCAGTTTAATAGTGGTCATTAACACATTAAGGGGTGTTAGAAGAACATTTGAAGTCCTCTTGACTTCTACCAAAGTTGACACTTCAATGCTAGAGTAATTTCAGCTATTCATCTATTTAATAGTGACCTATGCAAATGTGGAACCATGTCATTTTACAAATTGACTGTAATAATTAACTAGAAAGGCAGAGTAAAATGAAACAGGTTATAATTAGAATATAACTGCTACAGTATTACGTCAGCTAGAATAAAATAATCTCAAATGATTAAATTGGTTTCAATTATTAAGAATCAGTTTAATGTACCCACTGTTCTGATTTTTACATTTCTCTTTTTTGTGTGCATTAGATGTCACCTCATACAATTTATGTATTTTATTCATCTTGGTAAAACAGGCATTACAGAAGTTTAATTAAGTAGTAAAAGACTTCACATTATTCTGCTGAATTCTAAATTAGTTGTAGAAACTAGCATGCTACATACGACTCAGGATCATTTCAATTAGCCGTATCTATTAAGCCACCCAATATTCCCTTTACACAGTAAATATATGTAACATGTAACTAGCCATCAGAATATATAGTTTAATCACATAATTATCACAACTTTCCCAACTAGTTCTTGGATGCATCATCTTTACATCACTTTTTTGAAAAATCTTAACAGCCATCTTTCCAAACTCCCAAGAATTTCTCACATTCATGACTCCTGTACACTTGGCCGTAGGTCTGGCTTTGTGGGCATATGGCACAGAGTCTCTGCACCCACAGGGGCCCCTCACTTCGTTCAGTGTTCTGCTCTTGCTATATTGAAATTCTTAAGATTTTTGAACAAGGAGTGTTGCTTTTTCCTTTCATTCTGAGGCCTACAAATTATATAGCTAGTCCCGCTTGAAAGATCTCGTAAGGAAACATAATAACTTGTTCACCTTTGGCCAGATATTCAACATTTTACTCATCATTTTTCTTATTATTAGGGATTGACTCTTCCTAACATGTGACTTCAGGAAATTTTGTCATGGAGGCAGTGTGGATGAGGAGGACATCTACTTAGCCAGTTAAATTAGCCAGCAACCTTGGTAATCAGTAGAGCCCAAATAATCACAGCCAGATCATTTCCTGGTATGTGGACTGTGTTTTAATTAGCACCTTCATATCCCAGTGTATATATTGGTTTTAGTTACTAACTTCTTCCTAAAACAAAGAAGCTATATAACAATGGTGTTACAGTGAAAGGTATTTGGAATATGTTCAAGTTTAGATCATATGACTTCCAGTGATACTGTTCCAAAAATGTTTCCAGCCAGTACATATCTCCAAATTCTGGAAAATCCTTTATCCTCTAATAATCTAAGATGATGCCTGAATAGTTTAAAATTCACTTTTTAATAAAGATGAACTTTGGTATTCTCAGCCTATAGTTATTTTTGTCTCAAAGTCTAGATTTTTATGCAGAAAATGCCTTATTCTATAAAGGTATGTTGTTGATATTATGTTTCTTCTATTACATCCTCTTTTATTCTAATTAATCCTGACAGTTTTAGCACTTTGGTTGGTAGTTCAAGAAGTGCAGTCAAGAAGGTTCATGTACTATGATCAATTAAGGTACTAGTTAAAAATGCAAATCCCTACTGAATCAAAAGTTTAAGTCTTATTGATTCTTCCACTTTTTAATGTGCGACTTGTTCTGTTACTTTAGGACTTTCTTAGGAGCATATAGTAATGATCTTGCAGTGTACTGCTACATAACATGGTGGGCTATTTAGCATACACATACGGCTTCTGTGCCTTGAGGAAATCTCTTGAAAACTCCAAGACAGAGATTGCTCAGAATAAAGGTAAAGTCTTCCTTCCTCCTGTAGTTCAGTATTACTGAAATCTATTCCATCCTGGAATTCTGAGGATATTTCCAATGGTTAGAATTTATAGTATGGAGAATTGTAAAGAAGCCATTGTCCTACTCAGAAAATGGTAATCTGATATCTATATATATACTATGAAACAGTTTTAAGAACTAAGGAGATGACTAAACAATCCAGAGACTGGATGAAAATTAGCATATCCCTTTCAAGAAGGCTTTTTCTTTTTTAAGTTCATCCCCAAAGCTTTTAATCTTGATTTCCATGAAGTTATGAATCTGAGGATAACATCAAACACACCCCCAAATCAAACTGATTCACTGATGTACTTTCCTAAAAACTTAGGTCCTATCATCAAGTAAATGGACTTTTCTTCACAGGACTTAGAGACCAAAATATTTTCTGCCATCTGCACTGTTGCAGTTCTTTCAAATACATCAGTTCAACAATTTTTAACAACAGTAACTCATCCTGACCTTTTAATAATCAAAAATAATGTATCCAACTAGTTTTCTGATTGATTTGACTCTTTATCAGTTTAAGCTGAATATTGAGTCAGAGATGCAGTGTATTCAGGGTACCATGAGGTCAACTGGGTGAAAAGAGAAAATACTTATTCTAAAGAGAATAGCAATAATTTTTTTAAAAAACCATTTAGGATTTGAAAGAATGCCTTGAGCTTGAAAATCACTTCTATTTTTTTCCAAATGGAATTAAAGTTCTTTATTATAATGTAATTGTAATTAATATTGTGCAGTTGTAATAATATAATTATTATTAATTACATTTTCCAAATGTAATTAAAATCCATTGCTTGGAACAAAGGCAATCACTGGATTACAATTATCTGTATTTCTAAAGGAAACAATTAATATGGCAGGTTTCAGTTACATAGTACAATTAACCAGATACTGTATGTCTTATAACTATTAATTCACATACCTGGAATAATAGTAAACACAAGTAATATATGCACATTTTATTTTAGAAGGCAATTTTTAAAGATCTGTCTTTAATACATTTTTAATTTAGTTGGTGATTTAAAAAAATACCATTCATTTAGATTTGTTTCTATATTTATATGTGACATCTTGAGTGACACATATTTAACTTTCCAGAATCATATATATCATAATATATCACAAACAGCATCATTAACATTTCAAATGGGGGTTACTTCTGTATTCATGAGTTAGAATTTAATAGTAGATTAAATATAATTGCAAGTGCATTCTCATAATAGAGCTACAGAGTTGTCAATTAAATGTTATTAATGGGAGGTTAAATTTTCTATGAGTTCAGAGACAATGTCAAATTTCAAATTCCAAGGTTTACACTAATATCACCCACACAATTTGTTCTACTTTTTAAAAACGTCAGTTTATACGGTGCTAAAATGGACTGAAAACAGTCTTATTTCTTTCCAAATGGGTGCGAAGATTAAAGACTGTCTTCAAGATAAATAACAGAATAAAATACTGTAACTTCTAATTGCTGATAGGAGAATACTTAGTTTTTATTTACATAAACTCTTGTAACTGATTTGGCCAAAAAATGGGAAATAAGACAAACTAAGGAATAGGCAGTCTTTTTATACCCTCTCTAGTTTTCATTGTCCCACTGCCTATCAATGATTCTCTATTTAAGATGTTAGCTCTTAATGAAGGTATTATTATAGAAAAGATACTTACATGGATGGAGAGCCAAAAAAAAAATTAATTTCAGATTTTTTTCGTTAAAATTCCAATTTCCCATTAAGAACTAAAGAAAAAAAGTACCTTAATAAACAAATCTAACATGATGAAAGGTTCAGTCTTGGCCTAATGTATTCAGAGAAATAGTAAAATAACCAAAAATCTAAAAATATTTAAAATCTTTACTCAGTCTCTCCAAATGGCAACAGGAAAAGTAAATTCTTGACCTGCTCTCAGAAACCTTTCTATCTCAAAGTTCTGACTAGATGACCACCCAGGTCACTGCAGCCTCACTCACTTTATTAGGCAGATAATAGATCAATTTCATCTTTATGTGCCACGCCCCACCCCCTTTAGGGTAGTCCCCCTGCACAAGTTCTCCACAACAAAAGAAATCTAGAGAACTCACCCAGCAAAAGGGAATCCTTATACTTTAGAACCTTTTCTTAAGCGTCGGGGGACAGGGGAAGGTTGATTATGGGTAATATATAAATAAGATTATCTGCATAACGACTTTCCTCCTGGTTGATAAATCTTTAGCTCCACAAACAGCACTCCTGATATTTATTGGTCCTTCAATTGTTTCTGATATTTATAGTTTCTACCATCTTTCCCTCCATTAATGCTGCATAAGTGAACTTGCCTGCTGCCCTGCTAGCCCTCCTAGCAAAACCTGGCTCTGGAATGCAGACAAGCTCCACCATCTCTTCCCTTGTAACAGGCTGGGGATATGTTCACTAGGCAAGTACCCTCACTAGGCAAGTCACAGCCACTGACTGCAGCCGAAGCAAAAGTGGCACTGTTACAAACTACCAAATATTTGGGTACTTACCAATTACCAAATATCTGTGTAATCTTGCTGGAGTCACTAAATTTGCACCTTCTTTCCTGGAGGGTGCAAAATACCAAAGGGTGAGTGGCTGAACAATAACCACAATCTTCCTGTTACTGGCCAACAACACAGAGCAAATCGGGCTCTAATCTGAGCCTGACTCTGGTTGGGGTGCTGTTCTCTGGAAGGAAATAAGCCATTTATTGCTATTCACCAGGACCTTGTCTATGGGAATTTCAGCTTCGTGAGGCAAAAATATACCTGCTGCAGTTCTTGTCTAAGTTTTCTTATTTTATCTTTTACCGACACGACAGCTTCTTACTTTCCTCATGCTGAAGGAGTGTCACCAACAGCAAGGACTCAGGAATTCTTTCTGGTGGTGAGGGAGTCTGTGATTCTTCAGATAAGTCCCTCAGAAATATGATCCAGAGAAAAAGGACAGTTTATTCCTCGGCAGCTAATAGTAGCTAGAGTGTCAGCATTTCCACAGGATGATGGGAAGAGGGTTAGATGATTCTGCACATGCAGTTGGGAGCCTTACAAGAGAGGAATTCTGAGCCAGAACACCCAAATCTTTTATGATGGGAAGTACCATTCCTGACTTCGCCCCAGAGGGATGGAGACATTATTTTTATAGTAATGAACAGTAAACAAACCTGCCCTTTGCTCCAGAGGGAGATGCTCTATCAGTCTTCCAAGGTTGTTCATTTTACAGACAGTCTTGAAAAGGTAGTCTGTAGTAACTATAGTCAGTGCTTCTATTCACAAGACATGCCAAAACACAAGAGACGTGTGGAGGATATTCTCACAACCTTGTTATTTTTCTTCTTTGATACAGAAATATTTGTCCTACCTCCCCCCATTTTTCCTTCACACTGCTGCGTTTTTCTCAGCACTTACTTTTTGGAATGATGATGACTTTTTTAAAGCAGGAACAAAAATTATTATATGTAATTTCCCATAAAGATAGAATATTACAACTACAAAGTACATATGTATGTATATGACATTGTATAGTATGTATATAGTATTATGTGCATACTAAACACAAAACGAACAACAAACATTGCCTCATTTTTTACATGATGTAAAAATAATTTATTCAGTATGGATTCATGTAGCAAGTCTCATGTAAAGACATTCTATAACTAAGAAAGTGAAATTAAAACACTCCTCACAAAAACATTGGAAGTGTTATAATGGTATTTTTTCTGATAATTATGGTGGACAAAAATGAGAAGAAATAAGAAAAAACCTAGTTCTTATGGTTATGCATTTTCAACTCAAGAAGTTTATCATGAAATTTTTTATTAAAACATATACATATATGTAGCTATGGTTAATTTTAAAAATGATATAGAAGCAGGCTTATAATAATGTCATGTATCTCCTGTGATATAGTTATGACATTATGCTCCATTATGAAATGATTACAGAAGAAAGATAGAAATGACGGAAGAGAATATAATGGCATCTGAAAGGCCAAGAATGCTGCTGTCAGAGATGAAACTGAAAAACAGATCTTTTTCAAAGGGCCTTTTGTTCAGGTGTAATCTGATACAATGTGTATAAAAGGATGTAGCCATATCTAGAAAGCTGAACAGCAAAGACCGGTGGATTTGATTTCGGTGCCCTGAATCCCTGCTATTTATTTTCCTTCCAAAATCATGTTAATCTATTTAATTACCCATGTAATTAAAAGAATCACAATGTGCCAGAATGAAATGCAGTTTTAAGTGATTAAATAAATAAAATAATTTATATTGTCAAATTTTATAAACAAAACAAAATAATAAAAAAAGAGATATTGTATTGCTAGTATTCAATTAAGTGGAATTTTTAGTAGCAAACAACTCAGGTTTTCTGAGTGTTTTTCTGAAAAAATAAAAGTTCTTGCCTGCTTGTTTTGATCAGCTATGTCTAAATAAAGACAGTGACATGTTTTGGTCAAAACTATTTTGGGTACATACCATCACAACCATAAAAACGTTCACAGATTTGAATGAATATTCTTCTGGTTTGGTCATTCTGCCCTGAAGAAAGGGCACAGAGAATACTTTAAGTATTTAACAGGAAGAACATACTTACATTTCAAAATACAATGACAAATATTTGTTGACTGTTTATTATGCTTTTTCGTTATGAGTACAATAGAATTTGAATAATGCTCTTATATCTCTTCATCAGTTCTAGACACCAGCTAATGTGGAAGCCAAAGGAAAATACAGGGCCACAGAGGGACAATAAAAAGTACTGGCCTGAGTAAATTAATACTGTCACCCCAAAGAAGTTTCTTTGTGCCTTTTAGCAGTCAATAACCTTCCTCAAACCCCTAGCCCCGGGCAACCATTGATTTGTTTTCAGTCACTATAGATTATTTTGTTTGTTCTAGAATTTCATGTAAGTGAAATCATGTTGTATGCATTCTTTTGTATCTGGCTTCTTTTGCTCAGCGTGATTTTTTTAGATTCCTCCAACTTGATGGGTTAACCAGTAATCTTTTTTTTTTTTAAATCACTGAGTAGTATTCCATTGTATGAATTGTGTGAATATGCCAAAACGTACTTATCTATCCATCCACCTTATGATGGATGTTTGGGTGGTTTCCAGTGTGCTGCAATTTTGAATAAATGTACTGTGAATACTTATGTGTATATATTTTTTGTGGACTTATGTTTTAGGTTCTTTACGGTAAATATCTACGAATGGAATTGCTGAATTATGTGGTACTCATATATTTAACTTTGTAAGAAAGTGTCAAAGAGTTTTCCAAAGTGGTTATGTTATTTTATACTGGCATAAGCTATGTATGGAAGTTCTCATTGCTCTCCATCCTTGCCAATACTTGAGATTGTCAGTTTGTTTTAATTTATGAGTGTGCGGGGTATCTCAGCATGGTTTAATTTGCATTTCTCAGATGACTAATGATGATGAGCAACTTTTCAAGTGGCTTATTGGCCATTGATATCCTTTCTTTTGTGAAGCATCTGTTCAAACATTTTGTCTATTTTTAATTTAATTGGGATTTTTGTCTTTTTATTATTGGGTTGTAACAGATTTTTAAAAAAAATATATTCTGGATACAAACTTTTTGTCAGGTATGTTTATTAGAAATATACTGTCCCAGTCTGTAGCTTGCCTTTCATTTTCATAAGTTTCATATGAAGAGCAGATATTTTTAAATTATGTGAATTCCAGTTTATTAATTTTGTTATGGTTCTTTTTATGCCCTACATAAGATTTCTTTGTCTATCCAAACATCAGAAGATTTTTTTCATATTTATCCTAGAGTCTAATAGTTTTAGCTTTTGTAATTAGGTCTCTAATTTTTATGAAATGAATGTTTTATTTAGTATAAGGGTTGAGATAGTTATATTTCTATATAGATATCCATTTGCTTTTTCAAAATTTGTTAAAAATACTCATTGAATGAATTTGGCAACTTTTTCAACCATCAATTTCCCAGATAGGTGAGCCACTGGTTCTAAACTATCTACTGTTTCGAATTGAACGACATGTTTATCCTTACCATTAACACACTGTTTCAATTACAGTAACTCTACTTTAAAAACAGCTCTTTGCTATTTAAAATTCTTTACTTTTCCTAATAAAGTTGAAATCAGCTTGTCAAATACTACAAAAAAGCATACCGAGAGATTATGGTTAGAATTGCACTGAATTTATAGTACAATTTAGAGAGAACTACCATTCTAATTTATTGAGTTTTCCAATTCATAAACGTGATATGAGTATCTATTTATTAAGGTCTTTATCTCAATAATCTTTTGTAACTATAAATATACAGGTCTTGTAAATATTTTTAAAATTATTAATATATCGTTTTTAGTATTATTAAAAATGGTATTTGTGAGATTCATTTTTCTGTTGTTTACTCAGTATATAGAATACAATTGACTTTTACATATGGCTTTTGCATCCCACCAAATAACTGGAAAGCCTTGATAAATTTGCTTTTTAGTTATTGTTGTTTTTCTCCCTAGATTATTTGATTGTCGAAAGTAAATTACAATATAATCAATGAATAAAAACATTTTTGCATCTTCTTTCAGATATTTATGCCTTGTGTCTTTTTCGCACCTTAATTCACTGGCAGGCATTCCTCGTACCAAGTTGAGGTAAGAGCAGTCATCTTTACTTTGTTCTTTATCTTAAGGAGAACATATTATGTGTTTTACAATTAATTGTGACAGTAGCTGTAGGTTTTCATTAGATACTCTATCAGTTTTGAAGAGTTACTTTCTATTGCTAGTAATTTTTTAATCGATGGATATTAAATATTATCAAATGCATTTTCTGCAACAATTTTGACTATGGCTTTTCTCCTTCATTCTGTTAGTATGGTGAATTTCATTGTTAATATGTGAATTTCATTTGCATACTTGGAAAACCCCATTTGGTCATGATGCATATTTCTTTCACCATAATGCTGGATTCAGTTGGCTAATATTTTGTTAAGAATTTTGGCATCTATGTTTATAGGAACTATAGGTCTTTAATTTTTCCTTCTTTGCTTTGTTTTGTTTTATTTTTGGTCTGATTTTTCTATCAGGGAGATAGGGTAAAATGTCTAATACAATATACCAGCAAACCCTTCTGTGCATGCTGTTTTCTGAGTGACATTTTAAATTGTGAATTCAATCTATTTAGTAAATATAAACTATTCTGGTTTTTTAATGCTTCTTATTTCTGTTTGTGTCTTAGGAAGAATTTGCCCTTTTGGTTATAATTTGCCAAATTTCTTGGTGTAAAGTTGTTTATGATATTACTTGTTATCCTTATACATTGTGTAGTATCTGTAGTGATATCTTCTATTATATTTCTAATATAAATCATTGTGTTTTCATTGTGTTTTTTTTCTTAATGTGTCTAACAATATGTATATAAATATTATGGACTGTTTTAAAAATCCAGCTTAGTTTAGTTGATATACTGTATTGTTTCCCTGTTTTTTACCTCCTTGGTTTCCACTCATTTTTATTTCTTCTTCCTTGTATTTACCTTGTGTTTAATTTACTCTTTTTCCCCCTAGCTTCTTAATATGGATACTTACCATCTTTTGATTTTTAACATCTAAATTTCCTCTGGAATATTTAGAGATATGTTATTTAATTTGGTAAAATTTGGGGATTTTTCAGAAATACTTTTATAACCTAATATCAGAATTGACATCATGCGTGTCCTGTTTGTGGTTACATATTCCATTTCTAGTACAGTGTTGGAATGGACTATAAAAGGATGTGAATTTCAGAAAGTAGAAGTCACTGGGGACTATCTTTGAGGATGGCTACCACAGGTGCATACATATTCCACACTATATCTTCAGGATGAATTGACCTTTTTCATTATATAAGATCTCTCTTTATGTCTGAAAATATTTCTTGTTCTGAATTGCACTTTATCTTATATTAACATAGATACTCTAGCTTTTTTATGATTAGTGTTTTCATGTTATATGTTTTATGTACTTCGTTCAAAATATCTGTGTCTTTGTATTTAAACTGAGTTTCTTATGGACATTATAAAATTGGGTCTTGATTTTTAATTCAGTTTGTTTAGACCATTTACAATTATTGTAATTACCAATATGATTGAACTTAATGCTACAATGTTGTTATTTGTTTTCTGTAGTTCCTACTGTTCTTTGTTCATTTTTATCCCTTCTTGCCTTCTAATTGATTGACTAATTTTAGTGTTCAGTTTTATCTCCATTATTGTCATTTACTTAGACTGTATCTTCATATATATTATACCACTTAACATACAATGTAGAAATCTTTCTATTTCCCCCTCTTCTCTTTTGTGCTGTTGCTGTCATATGTTTTATTTCTCTGTATGTTATTAATCTCAGACACATTGATGTTGTTTTTTTTGCTATAAACAGTCAATTATCTTTTAAAGTACTTTAAAATGAGAGAAAAAAATATCTTTTTTTTTTTTCCAGTGTATTTACCATTTCTGGCAGCCTTCATTTCCTTAGTGTGAATCCAAATTTCCATTTAGGTCATTTATAGATTCAAGTGTCCATTTGGATCATATTTCTTCAGTCTAAAGAACTTCCTTTATCTTTCTTGGTAGTGCATGCCCTTGTCTACTAGTTCCGTCATCTATGTGGATTCTAGGTCTTTTTAAAAAAATGGTTTTTATCTTTAATATTGGTCATATTTTCTTGCTCCTTCACATATCTAGTAATTTTTTATTGGATGCTAGACAGTATAATTATTATATTGTTGAGTTCCTGAATTTTTTGTTTTCTTTAAAGAGTGTTGAATATTATTTTGAAAAATAGTTAAGTTGTCTTGTTGATCAGCTTGATTATTAGGTTTATTTTTAAGTTTCTTGTGGCAGCTATAGTGCAGTTTTTAACTCTATTCTAGTGCTAGTTTGGCCTTGCCCATCTGAGGTATCTACCAAAATCCTGCATGTTCATTGAAGTCTTTCCACTCCAGCTACTTAAAACTTAAACATATCCCAGCCCTGTGTGAGCTCTTAGAATTTTTTAGTTCACAGTTCCCCATAGTAGTTCTTTTTCTAATACTTCTTTGCCGAGCCTCAAGTCATCTCACAGTAACATATGTGCACCTTAGAATTCAGGAAAAAAAAAAAAAAAGAACTTCTAGGGGACTTTATGAAAACATTTATTTGCATATCTCCCTCCTTCCTAATATTGTGCCCTACAAATTCCAGCCAATCCAGCTTGACTGAACTTTGAACTTTATCTCTTTAACTTTGCAAGGGTGCTATGATTTGGTTGGGTTCCCCTTCCAAATTATGCCTTTAAACAGAAAGTCAGGGAAATTATAGAATGTACCCCATTTTTCTTGTTTCAGTGATCGCAGCCCAGTGGTCTAATATCTGAGAACAACAATTTCATATGTTTTGTTCAGTTTTCTAGTTGTTTACAACAGGAAGTCATGTCTGATCTATGTACTTCCACATGGCCAAAGTAGAAGTTCTTTTTATTTTTAAATTTTGACCAAATTTTAAGTTCAGTGAACCTAAATTATGCAGAATATTAACTGATAATTGTATTTTGCAGTATTCATTTTTGGGGAAATCTAAACAACTACAGCTGAAAGGGACTACAGCAGATGGTAGATGAGATGAATTTATTAGCTAATCAGTGTCATAAGCTTCAGTGCTGTGCCCTGCATGGAAGTAACATTAGCCTAGGTAAATATAATTCACTGAATTTTAAAATAGTCTCTTGAGATTTCTATATTATCAACCAACCAAAAAATGGAGATGGAATATTCCATTAACGTTTAAATAAAATTTTTTTTCAGGAAAACCATTAATGGAGTATTTATAATATAGCAACTCCAGTCCTTTACATTATGACAAATTTAATAAAGAAAAGAACCAAAAGCAAGAATGAAGAAAACTAGAAAGAAAGGACATAATGGCCTCTGAATGAGATTACAGAAATAATAAAATATATGATGAATATGGGGCAAAGAAAGGAGGAGCAGAATTTTAAAAAGAAAAAGAAAAAAATTAGGGAACACTTTAACCAAGATATTCAGAAATGAATTACTTAACTACAAAATTCTATCCATTCCATTTGTGAAACATTCACATGGTGTGACTTGAAGCTCCCTGTAGAGAGAGGTGAGAGAAGACAGCAGGTTCGTAGGAAGGAAGGCAGGTCAGACTTAGCAGAAAGAACATGAGTGAAGCATGAAAGTAAGAAAGTGCAAGGTAAGTTCTAGGAATGAAAATAAAACCAGTTTGGCTACAATGAGGGGGAGTACTATAACATAGACTGGAAAAGATAAGATAAATTGGGGCCAGATTATATAGGCCTTTGAATACCAGGCTGAGGATTTGCTGTTCTTTTTGGTTAAAAATGGGGAGTCACTGAAGGTTTTTGAGTAGGGGAGTGAACTGACCTTTGGGTCAATTACTCTGGCTGCAATGTGTAAAGTAGATTGGAAGAGGGAGAGAATAAAAGTGAAGAGACACCCTGGGAGGCTATTGAATTAGATCAGGTGACAAGTAATGAGAACCTGAACTATGGGAGTAGCAGTAGGACTGGAAAGAAAAGGATGAATTCAAGATATCTTTCATGGGTCAAATCTATGGGGCATAGTAACTAATGAGATCTGAGGGAACTGTTAAAAAAGATTCCGAGATTTTTTAAGCCTGAGTTACTGAGTAAGTAGGGAAATAAGGAGAGAAAGCAGGTTTGAGTGGTTGTAGGTATATGTGTGGGGGATATTGGTGGTGGTGGTTTTTGTGGTGGGTTGTTTATGCAGAGGAAGTGATGAGATGGATTTTGATATGCTATCCTTATAAGTAGTGGAGGGTAGCAATTTTCAGAAAAAGAAATAGAATAATTTAATTCTAGTGTTAGAAGGACTGCACTTAGTGTGTAGTTGGCACTCAATAAATGTTGACTGAACCAGTCTTTATTAATTTCAATGGACATTTTTTACTCATTCACTAAACAGATATTTGTTGAACAAATACTATATGCCAGGTACTGGTCTAGATAATGAGAGGTATCATAGTTTTCAATAAAAATGATGTCTCCCTTATGGGTAACTGGGAAAGTCTGCTGGGAAAGAGACGATTAAATGAGTATTTACAATAAACAACGTAGGTATTGCTTTAGCTAAAGCACCACTTGATATGCAAGAAGACAGCAGGGACCCTTCCAAATGTAGGATGCTCAAGGAATGTTTCTCAAAAGAATATCTGACTCAGCTGAAAGGCTGAGTAGGAATTAGCTAAGTGAAAAGGGGTGGGAGGGAGTCCAGATAGAGGGAACCTCAATTGCTACAGGCCAGAGTGATAAAGTTTCCGGTCTTTTGAGGAATTGAAAGAAGTTCATTATGGTTGAGCCATAGAGTATGAATAAAGATAGAGAATTAGGTGTGGGCCAGTTCATAAAGGGTCTTATCCATACCTTTATAAGGACTTTGTATTAAGAACAGTGAGAACTCACTGAAGGGTTTTAGCAGAGAAACAGCATGACCATATTTGCATGTTCTAAAGATTCATTAACTATACACTTGGAGCAAAAATATTTAATGTGCCCTCAGGAGTTCACATATAAACAAACAGAAGCAATGTAATAAGGTAAGGCCTACAATAATTTAAAATGCTATTTACACTAGCCTATACTCATTATACAAGTGTCAAGTTCTATAGGAACACAGCTAAGAGGACAATTGATATGTATAAAAAGGGAAGTGTTAAAGAAGACTTAAGGCCATTTTGAGGTGGGCCTGGAAAGTTAAATAGACCCTTGAAATAAATAGTTTAAGTAAATAGCCAAGTAACTTTTCATTTACAACTTTAAAAATCTCTCATTTGTGTCCAAATACTGCTTTTTCTGTCACCAAGTTCTGTCATATTGTTCATTTTTCAATTTGTATTTCATGTTGTTTGTTTGAAGTATAAAGGTATTTAAATACATGTGAGAAAAGTTACCTTATCCAGTCACTAACATACTCAAGTCACAACTGTCTTCCAAGTAGCAAAAAAGTATTTCAATATGTTAGCAATTGGTCCACCTTTGTCAGGAAGTACGCATTTTCTAACCATTAGCACCAGAAGTAAACTCGAGTCTGTCTTGTCCATCTGTCCCCTGGAAATTTGGCTCACTTCTCTGCCTTTCCCAGATCCCTTGCGATTAGGCTATTCATGTGACTTGAGCTCAGTGGAATACCTCAATGGATCCTACTTCCAGACTTAGACTGATAAAGGTCCTGCAAGAATGTTCACATTTTTCAATCTTCACTCATTGGTTTGCTTAATGCAGATGATCCAACAGAGGACTCCATAGAGGCCCCAGGGCATGATGGGGTCACAACATAGAAGGAGCTTGGGTGACTGCGTCACAGCTTGGAAGACAGCTGTCTATCTATAAGCATCACTCAGCCATCATTAGACTATAGAGAAATTTTGTTCTTAGATTCAAGCCTCTGAATATTGGGAGTTGTTTGGGAGTTGAAAATTGGGTTCAAGTCACTGAAATTTGGGAGTTACCACAGCTAGTGTTAATTACCTTGACTAATACAGTCCTGTATTATTTCTTCAGTGCTTCTAGAAACTTGAGTGCTGCTCCGGGCCTTCAGTCTCTGATATGAGACTTTACTGCTAGAACTCCCTGAGATTTTCTCCCCTACCAAGGATGTAATATCTACTACTCTTTACATAGTCAATGAGTATAGTATCAGTGCTGATTCTTAGGAACTTTGGCTAAATCTTAGAGTACTCAGACAAGTTTGTAATGCCATTTAGTAATTAGTCTAGCTAATGTTCATTGAACAGACGGTAAATCAAATGATGTATATTTTCTGCCTTGGTGTGCCAGACGTTAGATTATGTGGTTGGTAGTTTTTGCCTTGTTGTTCTTATAGGATAATAATACCAGAGAATAATAAAGGAATTATCTCTTACAGCAAAGTAGGCTTATCTTGACATAAGACACAGCACTACTTTTTGTAGCTACAAACATTATCTGGTGAAAAACGCTTATTAAAGAGATAATGGGTTGCTCAGTATTACCTGGTTACAAATAGATGTGGGACCAGAATTAGTATTAGCTGTCATAGATCTTTCTCAAATAACTAGGTATATAAGTATATTGTTAAGAAAACTAAAATTTTAAGTGTACAAGATAATTTTTTTCTAGCCAAAGCTTTTCAGAAAATATCACACTTTGCATTTAGATCCAATAAGAAGACCTAAAAGCCTACCCAGGTCTTCATCATTCTCCCATTCAGCATCATGTATGGTTAACTCATGCAGGCCTGAGTTGGAAACCCTGTTTGATGCCTACTGACTCTTTGATAGACCCTGGGCAATTTACATAACCTCTCTCAGCCTCATGAAATAATAGTACCTTATGCTTCTGCCCTTGCTCCCCTGCAGTTCTTTTTTTCAACACAGCAGCCAGACTGATCCCATTAAGACATTTAAGTCAGATCATTTTATGACTTTGCTCAAAACTCACCAATGGCTTTTCATCTCACTAAGAACAAAAGTCAGTCTTTATAATGGTCTACAAGGCTCTATATGTGATTGGATAAATGTCTGACCTCATTTTCTATTCCTCTCCATGTTCACTCTGTTCTAGCCCACCAGCCTTCTTGCTAGTTTTAAAAATTGCCCAGTGGAAAACAGGGTGTAAAAACATACCTGGTTTCTATCTCCTCGGCAAGACTATTATTTCTGATGATATTCTGAGAGTTTCTATAATCTTCAGAGTAAACTAATAATAATAATGATAATTATTTTATTGCGCTTTTCATGTAACCAACATGATGTCATTCAGTCTTCATGGACACCCACCCTAAGGGGTGGTAATAATACCTAATGGTTTGGGAGTGCAATCTGGAATCACACTGAGTGGGTTCACATTTTCCTTCCACCAGTTATTGACTGTGACTTTGGGCAAGTTACTTAATCTGTCTGTGTCTTAGTTTCCTCATATGTAAAATGAGATTAAAATAGTACCTATCTAGTAGAGATGTTATTAATATTTGTAAAGTGGCTAGAAGAAGCTTGAGCACATAGCATAAGGGTTTGCTAAATATTTAAATAAAAATGAATTCTTATTTTTTGTGCCTCAATTATATTATCTGTAAGATGGGGATAACCATATAGGATTTATTGCACAGGATTTTTGTGGGAATTAAATGAGATAGCATGTATGAATTATAAAACAGTGCCTGGCACATGGTAAGCTGTCAGTAAATGTTAGCTATTAATATTTTTATCATCATAAAAACATGGAGTTTTAGACAGATTAACTGAAATGTGCCAGGTTACACAACCTAAGAACAGCTGAGTTGTGTCTTTGTCCAAGACTACCTTTAACCACAACCATAAAAAGTTATAAGCATATTTTGTTGGTGAGTCTCCATCATTCAAGTGAGGCATGAAAACTTTCACTTTCTTTTTCTTTACATATGATGGTGGATATTTTTGTTGTGTAGTAAGCTTTAAAAATCCATCCATGTTGTTATTGTTTCCTCTTCTCAATTTGTTGATATAGCCTCATTTCCAGTGTTTAGATTGTAGCTATGTAGATAAAGGAGAAGCAAGAGCTCACTGGAAATTTGTCGAGATTGGAGAGTACCAAATCCGAATTTCTCCTCACATGGAATGTTTTCCTCTCCTTTACCATGACTTCATTCTCAGTTGCCAAACTATATCACACAGCACAAGAGTTTTGCTGGACTGGAGAAGGCTGGGGGTCATTGGACAGTCTTACAGAAAACATCTGGGGGTACTGATCCATGTGGATGTAGCTAAAGCAGTCATCCTGATTTCAGAACTGCAGACACCTCCCATCCTTTCCTTTTTGTGTATTTGTTTCTTTTGAATTTGTGATGTTCACTTCTGATAGACAGGAGAGAAATTGTTAGAGCACTATAATATCAGTAAGCTAGGTTATTTCCAAATCATTAATTCTATGTTTCTCATCCTTCATTTGTTCAACCACAAAACCCAACAATAAACTACATCCCCAAAGGAACAGTATCGCAAAACAACTCTAGGTAAGCAAAGGCAGCCAAGTATATGTTTTAGAATGTTTTCAGAAGGAAACATCTGCAAAATGTTTGTGCAGTGGGAATAACACAAGGGTTTACATGATAATTGTGCAGCTTATTTTCTTTTCTGGCAATGAGGAAACACCCATGCTGCAGCATATTTAAAAATATTTGTGTATTTCAGCTACATTTTCATTGGCAATGGACACACAACCACAGTAACCAGGATCAATCAACATTCCGTTTTCCAGCTGTTGCGCAAAATGTGTAATCAAGTCACAGAAATGTATTTGGATCCACGTATATGCATTCTTTACTTTTTCATTCTGTCTCATGAAGCATTCTACTGGAAAAACTGGACACATTTTGGATATCCAAATTAGAAATAATTTAAATGGAATGGGTGTCTCTGTTTTATAAAACAAGTCCCATAAAGAGGAAAAGCACTAGTTGGGAGATTGGGATTGACATATATACCCTAATATGTATAAAATGGATAACTAATAAGAACCTGCTGTATAAAAAAATAAAAAAGCATAATTTCCAATTAAAAAAAAAGAGGAAAAGCACTATTTAATTCATAGAGAAAGGAGGCTGTCCTCAGGAATTTGTATTTAAAGAAAACATATGATTTGCTAGTAGTACTATGTAGTAAACAATAATGTGTAATTCTGGAAGTTTCTAAATTCATAAAGTCCTTGTCAAAAAAAGAAAATGAAAGAGTCCTCAGTTCAACTCTACATTGAGGCTAATTGAAGGTCCTTAGCAAGTAGGAACTCTGTGTACATAGTGGTTAATCATGGGAAAAGAAGATGGAAACTTGGCTAATTCTCATTTTTTTCTATATAAAAAATAAGCATGCACATATAGGGGAAAGTGGAGGATAAAGATACATGATAAACAGTCACAGCTACTGAGAAGCTTATTAATTCTAAGCCACATATTCACAAGTAAAGTCTCTATGATTATATAAGTTCAGTGATGAGTGAGATTTGGGAGATAGTCCAGCAGAAACATTGTTCAAGGTTCCAGTCCCAAATATTACTGGAGCAAACTGAAGTAAACACCATTTAATTCAGATTTTTTACATCTGATTCATTATATGAATATCAAAATGTAACACGGTCCTGTTGCCACCAAAGCAGAGAGGGCCTCTGAGTAGAAATGTGAACACACTGTTCATTGGCTCCTGCTTATCTCTGTGGTGATAAGTACGTGCTTGTTGCCTGACAAACCATGGCCAGGCTCCCAAACCAGAGATTAGACAGCTAGCACTCACCTAGAGTCACCAGCCCACAGTGGGATACTGAAACCCAAAGATGAACAGCTTAGTGATATTTACCAACAAAGACCAATTAATTAAATGAACTACTTGGTTAATTAATTAACTGAATCTTTATCCCCTAAAATTGTAGGTAGATTTGGAAAAATAAAAGAAAATCAAACAGAAACTGAGAATTACTGAAAAGTAGAAATCGTTTTGAAAATATAAAACTAGGGAAAATGCACCGTTAAGCACATTTTGAATGGGATTTTGTTATTAGATCAGTGAATGTTCCCTCTATTCTTAGTGATTTAGAGAAGCTAGTGTTACCAATTCCGAATCAGTAAACTTTTGTTATATTCTGTGTATGTAATGAATTGTTTTCAACAGAATATTATTAATATAAATTAAATTCCTCACTTCCCTCTCTTTTCTACTCACCCTCCTCCTTCACCAGTAATTTGTTGAACAGATTTAAAGAGATTGTGACCTCAGGTGCCTACAAGGACCAGTGAGGTGACATAAGGAGTTAACCAGGCTTGGTAGGGGCCGTTTTCTTCTGGACACCACATCTGTCGTCAAAGTGGGGTGAGCTGATTTAGCCTAGTCATTTGTTGCTTTGCAGATATTTGGGCACTTGATAAAGCTTCTGAGTTTATTTTTATTAAAAGCTAGAAATTTGGATTTTTTTATTTGAACACACATTTTAAATGTTATCAACTAATAAAAACACTTTATAAACTACTCTATAGGTAGAACAGTACATGTTTTCTGGCTGATTCAGCAACTTGTGACAACATATTTTGATCTTGACCAATTCATGAGGTCTGTACTACTCCTATGAGACCACACAAAAAGGCACCTAATCTAATCTAGGGATTGTTGGTAGGTGTATCAGTTACGATCAGCAGGGTTATGCTGTGATAACAAAGAGCCAGAAAGTTTAGAGGCTTGCAGTAACAAAGGTTTATTTCTCTCTTGTGCTCTACGTTCATAATAGGTAAAGAAGGAGGTTTTGTTTGTCATAGACACTGGGAATGATGAAACAGCCTCTATCTGAAACATAGAGTAGAGGGAAAAGAGACAAGGAAAACCTCACATTAGCTTTTCTAATGACACGCAGCATTTCGGTTTGTATGTCATTGGCCAAAGTTAGTCACATAGAGTTTAGTAAAGAATTTGGCCTTCCCCAAAGAGAGGTTTGGCCTTTCCTTCAGCTTCTGATAGGAATGTCTTTGTTTAGGGTGAGCGCTGGCTACATCTGACAATTTTAGGGCGGGTGATGGCCACATCAGAAATGTCAACCTTGCGATTTAAGGTGTGAGTTTTGGGTCATGCAGTATTAGTTTACCTAAGGACTGAGTTCAACCACTTGGCCAATCAATCTATCATGCCTGTGTAATGAAGCTCCAATAAAGACTCTCGACTCGAATCTTAAGTGAGTGTCCCTGCGTGTTGTCGCACATTGACACTGAAAGGGTAATGGGTCCCAAGGACAATGGAAGCCTTGCATTTGGAACCCTCTCAGACTTTCTTCTTTTGACTGATTTTCATCTGTATTCTTTCTCTGAAATAACCCCCGTGAGTACAGTAGTATTCAGTGACTTCTGTGAATCCTTGAGGGAATTATCAAATTTCACAGTGGTTTTGGAAATTCTAGAATTTGCAGTTGGTATCAGAAGTAAGGACAATATTGGAGGCTGTGCCCTAAAACTTCACAGTTTGGTTAAATCTGGACACCTAGTCATTTCTCAGTTCAGTAGGGTGGGATGTATAGAGTCCCCTCAAGGAGGAATAGCACAGGTAGGAAAACTGGAATATTTGTAAATTTTAATTCAATATACCACAGTGGACTTAAGGAAGAAAAATATAATTGCACTCAGTCATAAAGTATATACATGAGTCAATTGCACTCAGTCATAAAGGATATAGAGGAGTCAGCCTAGTATAGAAAGTTGAGAAGTTTGTGCCAGACCTAGGGGCAGAGTACACCTAACCATGAAGTGTTGGTACAGCATGATATGAGCAGAGAACTTACATACAGTTTTATATTCCAGAATTAATCAACGGGGAGTGGCAAGTCTGGGCCAGCAAGTCATGGTTAGCAAGATAAAGGTGTATAAGAATAAATAGGACTGATTGGGAAGAGAAATCTTGGATTAGGTTAGCATTATGAGGTCAGCAAGGAAACTGGGCATTAGGGGAAACCTCATCAAAGTAGATCAGTGTGTGAGAGACCACTCAGAGCAGAGTCTTGGAGAGAGCACCTCCATGGAGTAAGGCTTTTCGCCCTGGGCGCTCATCGTTATTCAGTCAAATGGGACCTGATGGTCTCAAGGGTTTGAAAATGCTGAGCAGAACTAATCATTCTTTTCTCACCAAGCTCTTTTTATTTTAGTTCATAAGTTTGGTCCCATTCCTCTGTGTAATTTAGACCTGTGTTGGGACACCCGGCTCCCTGGGTATATGGGTTTTGAAGAGATGCCCTGAAGTCCAAGTGGTAGAAACAGTTAACAGGTAATAAGTACTAAAAAAAAAAAAAAAAGGGCAAAAAGGGTTTTTTTTTATCGAGACCATAAACCACAAAAGGTCATAGAAGCTCAAAGATTAATTAAGAGAGTAGATTTGACAGTGTGAGTTTTGGGGGTGGTGGATAAAGTGTTTAATTCTCCAGCCCAATCCCTTGGGAATAGTAACAAGAAGGAACCCTTCTTTACGTTGGAGAACACAGAGCAGACAAGACTAGTGCGTGACACTTACTACCAGGATCTCTAGCTAAGGTTTCTTCTACCAGAGTTGGTTGAGACCAATAGTGATCTTAGGTCAGAGTGATGCCCTGTTTCTGGCTCTAAGGCTTCCATAGGCTCATATAGGCTTGAAAGATCAGCCACATCTTCTAGGAGGGCCCATATGAGCCAAGTGAGGGCCAGTGTATCCAAAAGAGCCTGATTTGCTGATCTTAATGACCTTGGAAGCAGAAGTAAATTGAGTGGAAAGGTTCAGTGATTAGTAAGGTTTATGATGAGAAATTTGTTAACTCCGGTATGTTTTAGAATGGAAATGAGTCTCACTTAAAAGACGAGTTGACATGCAGAATACTTCATGGTATGACAGAATGGAACTGAGACAGATCAAGGTCCCAAAATGGAGCTCTCCCTCACAGGTACTAATGCCCTGTGGAATTAAGCATCTCTTCAATGGGCAGATGGATGATCAGGGCAGGTGAAAGATTTAAAATACCATCTATACACTGATGACTTCCTCATTCTTGACTCCGTCTTTGACTTTCTCGTGATCTCCAGACTTGTGTGTCCAGGTGCCTGCTCAACATCTATAAGGAGATGCCTAATTGGAACCTCAAACTTGGCATTTCCAAAACAGGAATATTTTTCAACTCTAACTAGAATTGGCTACATAATTTGCAGGGCCCAGTGCAAAATGAAAACGCAGGGCCTCTTGTTCAAAAAGTAGGAAAAAATGCCATTAAGATATTAAAACAGAAAGCTTTTTCCTTTTTTTCTGTGCCCTTACTCAATTTGTCATGGTGTTTCTTCATTTGCTATTTAATGTCATAGTCCTTCAAACATGGGAAAATAATCATGCATGAGTACAGACCATCACAGGGCCAGGAGAGATGGCAGCATCAAGAGTTACAGGCAGTGCCTGATCCAGGACAGGATGGTCAAGCCAGGCATCTCTCATTCTCATGGGTCACTGCCTTTCCAAAGGGTATTGCAGCCTCTATGCTGGGTCGTGCTGGCTATCTGGAAGTGGAATGGCCCGGGGATGCTGTAGAATGAGCATGTATGCTGGAGTGGAAGGTCTCAGAGGTCACTTCGTGGCTTCGTGAGGGCAAGACTGGGCATGACCTGGGGTATCTGCTAAGAATCCATCCTAGGGAAGAAGGATGTCAGCAGAAGTTATAATCACATGTGATTTGAGGCCCTAGTGTTCCATTGGACTTCATTTATAAAACACAAGATCAAAGATCCCTAAAATGCTCTTCCCCAGAATCTTCTTCTCAGATGTCACCTCCTCAGAGAGAAGTTCTGACTCTCCTATTTGAGATACTTTTTTCTCTGACACCAGGTGTGTAGTGTCTTTTCTTACACCAATAATCCATTTTCCAGTTCTCTGAAACCAGCTAGTACATGTCCAACAATTCAGTTCAATTCTGACACAAACTATCCAGAGTCAGCACAGAACCCTCAGGTGGAAGGGCTCAATCCCAGAAGACTGCCTTTCACTTCAGATGCCAGTTGCAATCCCAGGCCACCTGCACTTGTGACTGATCAGGTATAAATTGGGTCCCATGACCCTCTTCCTTAGATTCGATAATTTGCTAGAACAGTTCACAGAACTCAGGAAGACACTTATGTTTATTGTTTTATTATAAAGCTACAAATGACCAGCCAGATGAAGATGTATATCGGGCAAGGTCCCGAAGGATCCCAAGCACAGGAGTTTCTGTTCCCATGAAACTGGGGTGTGTTACCCTCCTGGCACGTGGATATGTTCCCCAACCTGGAAGCTCTCTGAACCTCTTCGTTCAGGAGTTTTTATAGAGCCCAACCTCCAGCTCCCCTTCCCCTTCCTGAAGGTAGGGAGGGGTGCTGAAAGTTCCGACTCTAACCACTTGGTCTTTCTGGTGACCAACCCCAGCCTGAGGCTACCTAGGGGCCCCATCCTAAGTCGCCTTATTGATATGAACTCAGGTGTGACTGAAGGTTGCTCATGGTGAATAATAAAAGACACTCCTATCACTCAGGAAATTCCAAGCGTTTTAGGAGCTCTGTGCCAGAAACCAGGGACAAAGACCAAATATACTTTTGAATTATTCCACATCTATCAAAAATAGAAGCTTGCATTATTCTCTTTCCCTTTCTCAGCTTTATTTTTCCTCCTCACATTTAGCACAACTTTTAAATTAATAATTTATCTGTTTATATATGTATTTGCTGTATCTCCAAGTACACCAGCTCTAAGAAGTCAGAAACTTTGGCTGTCTTATCAACCTTTTTTATCCCCAGTGCCTAGAACAAGAGCACATAGTGAGCTCTCAGTAAGTATTTGTTGAATAAAAGAATATATAAACATGACTGTATATTTAACCTAAATTTACAGAATAAATAAAAATTTTACTGATTATACCCAGAAGTGACTAGATTAAAATTTTCATATTAGGTAGAAGTAGGACTTGGAATCAGAAATAAAATTCATCTATATGTTATATTTGCCTACTTGAATTTTCACCATTTAATTTATAGCCACCATGTCAACGTCTCTTTAAGTTCCTATAAGTACTGCTTCAATAACCTTGAACAACGGTTTACATTATATGTAAGATATTGTATTTGTTTTCTTTTACTGCTGTAACAAATTACCACAAATTTAGTGACAACACAAATTTATCATATTATAATCTGGAGGTCAGAAGTCCGGAATGGGTCTCCATGGGCTAAAATCAAGGTGTTGGCAGAGCTGTTTTCCTTCTGGAGGTTCTAAGGGACAGTCTGTTTCCTTGCTTTTTCTAGCTTCCAGAGCCTGCCTGCATTCCTTGGCTCATGGGCCCTTCCTTCGTCTTCAAGCCAGCAATGGCAGGTTGAGTCTTTCTCAAATTGCATTTCTCTTGCTTACTCTCCTTTTCTGTTCCATTTTTAAAGAGTCATGTGATTAGATGGAGCCCACCTGGATAATCCTGGACAATCTCCTATCAAAACCTTTAATTTTAACACATCTGCAAAGTCTCTTTTGCCTTATAAGGTAACATATTCAGAGGTTCTGAGATTAGGACTTGGGCATCTTGGGGGCCCAATATTCAGCCAACCACAGCTAGTAATTAGTGTTAGTGCCTGATGAATTATATTTTAAAAATAATTTTTAAAAGCCTTAGAAAAACTGTTACCAAGTCCAGGGACTATAGCAGTGAGGCAGCTAAACGAAGGCCACCAAGTGTGGATCTTGGTGCACAGGAGCGAATGTGCCCTGACTAAGGGATCCAGCAGTGTTTTAGTTCCAACAAATGACACCATGCAGAGACGAGAGCCCAGGGTGGTCAGTTCTTTCACTTTTTCAAGACAACCTGGAAATGCAAATTTATATGCAGAACCCCTGTTTTTTGGAAATGTTGGCAACAAGTCACATGATGTTTTTGAAACAATGCAGGCTAAAACAAAACATTCTATAATCTCACCCTGACCCCTGAGCCACCAGTGTGCTGCCTCAGTTCTGGATGACCAAGAGGAGCCCTCCTTTGTTAAGCTCTCCAACAGCCTTTTCATAGGCGCTTACTGTATGCCTGCCTACTGAGTTACATTCCATGTATTTAGGAGCTAATGTTTAAAATTTTAATTCATCAACCACTGTCTGTCTTTTGTGGCATGACATTATTTGGAATTAATTCATACACTGTTACATGGAATGAACATGTATTGCTAAACAGACATTTCATTAAAACAATTTTGTCTTTATTTACTCACTGAAGAAGATTTAATAAGTAACTATTTACTGAGCAAGTCCCTACCTATGTGAGGCACTATGGGGGAACATGAAGATAAATCATACAGAGTCCCCTTCTTCAAGGTACCTGTCATTAAGGGCTCACACGTTAAAATTTTGACAAAGACTATTGAACTTCAGTGGAAAAAAAAAAAGTTTACTTCTTTTGAGGAGAATTGAGTCAAAGACTTAAAGTATATGTAAGTTGAGCTTTAGGGAATTCCCTGGTGGTCCAGTGGTTAGGA
>NC_047042.1:71615268-71737768 GCF_011762595.2 Tursiops truncatus | reverse complement strand
CTTAACTAAGTGTAGAGTAGAGTAATTTGCCAATGCAATTAATTTAGTAAAATAGCCAATCAGGAAAATTCTTCTCCAATTCTATAATTTTTCTAAGGATCAGGTAGTTTTATATGAACTAATTGGAAAATAAACACCATATTTCATTTTGTCAGGTTAAACACAGTCTTTGGGGAAAGTGAGATGACCAGAATTTAGTGAAAAGCAAAAATAAACAAGCAAAACCACAGAAATATTTAACCATATGGTTATTGGGTAGGAGCTAGCTACCTTCAGGCTATCGTTTGTAAAGTCTAGGACAAGTATCTCCGTATCTCCTCATAACTGCAGCTCTGGTTTTCTCATTCATGTAACACTAAACATAAGCTCCTGGTATAATGAATGATATGTACTACTTGCATTCTCAGTTGCTACTATTTGAATTTTATTTTCTTATGTAGAAATATATTCACCTCCTGAATGATAGCAGATAATGTTGTGATGCTGTCTTCTGAAGGAATTATGTTAGCTTTTTTTTTTTCTTGAGGCACGAATCAGGGATTATTCATTCAACAAACATGTATTCAGTGCATACCATGTGCTAGGCACTCTCCTCAGTACATAAGGTATATCAAAAAAACAAAACAAAGACCTCCACCCTCATGTAGCTAACATTCCAGTGAGCAGAGACAAATGGTAAACAATAAACATACCGTGTCAATTATATTGTATTTTAGAGGGTGCTAAGTGCTAAGGTAAAGGAGAAAAAAGCCAAGGAAAAGGCGATTGGGAATGCGAGGTTGTGGGATGGAGGGTGGGAAGAGGGAATGATTGTTGTATTAAAATAAGAAATAAAAAGTGAGGAAATCAGCCAGAGGAAAAGCATTGCAGGCAAAGAGAACACCATTGGAGGGTTTGTGCAGAAGGGTAACATGATCTAAGTTATATTTTTAAAGGATTAGTCAGTTTGCTGTGTGGAGAAGAGATTATGGGTACAAGGGTAGTGACCAAGACAAGACAAAGCTTGACTAAACTTTAGACAGGTTTCTACCTGGCTATAGGCTCCCCACTTCCCTTTTCTTAGATCATTAACTTTAGAAAACTTGCAGTTGCAAATTCTTGCTCTGACCCTTTGAGATGTAAATCTTTCCCCAACCTCTTGCCAGTTCTACAACCCAGGAATGTCTTTCTCTAGGATCTGGGAGCCATCTCTTTGAAATATAATCATCAAGAAGATGGTGTCCCTATCTCCCAGTCTCTGTGGGAGGGTAGGAGCCTAACTTGGATAAGCACCAATTAGCAAATACAGATGACCTAATCACATTGACAGCTTCCCCCCTAAGGTTCTTCAAGGCTTTTCCACTAGCTCATTCTAGTGCTTAAAAATTCTTTTGCCTTTTGTTTCAGCAGAGTTGAAGTTGAGTTCAGTATTCTTCCCTATTGCAATAGTCTTGAATAAAGTCTTGTCTTTAAATAATTTTCAGTGAAATTTTTCTTTTATAATTCAAGCAGGAAGATCTATTAGGAGGCTCTTAGGTTATCTAGGTAAGAGATGATAGCGGCTTAGACGTGGGTGATAGTAGTCAGAATATACTTTAAAGCTAGTCTTTACTCAGAATTGGCTGGCAGAAGGAATATAAGGAGTCAGGTATATCTCCTGCAAGGATTTTGGCCTCAGTGACTGGAAGGAAGGGATTGCTATTGCTGTGATGAGGTGGGTTATGGATTAAGCATGTCAGCATGTTTGTCTGAACTCACCTTGATTTCTTGTACAATTGAAGGAAAGTATTTAAAGTATTCTTGCCATTTTTGTTCTAGAGGAAGAAATGCATTGCTTTGAGTGACTCATAATGCTTATTTTTTATTAGATTTAGTGTCAGGAATAATTTTATTTAGTTAACTTTTATTGTGGATAAACATCATGTGTAAGGCTGGAAAACCCCCCAGCCAGCTATATTTCAAAGGAGAGCTTAAAGAACAACTTATTTACCAAAGCAATAAAGAACGTGCTTGTGACAGGGTAACAGAATTCAAACAGAGAGTTTTGGTGGATGATCTCTGGAGGCCAGGGCTGATGATAGAGATGATGTTACAGAACTGGACTTCCTGACAACAGTGGAGATATTAAGCAGTTACTACTAGAAGGAAGCTGGGAGCAATTATTGTGATGTGTAGCAAAGTTGGTGTAGTAACCAGAGCAGTATGACCTGCAAAGAGCACAGTGCTCTTAGGGGCAAGGTTGTTGAACAGCCAACAAGAATGATGCTTAATTTATATAACTGAGAGAAATCAAGGATAGCTGATCAGGAGGCTGAAAACCTGCCTTAATGAAAAGGCACAAGCTCTTGCCGATTTTCAGACTTGAGTTGGAGCTCAGACCCAGAATCCACTGACTGAAGAAGCCGAGTCCCACAAGGAAGGAATCTGTAACCCACGACAAGTGTATATGGAAATGATTCTCTCAGTTCTTCACAGGGCATCCAGAGCCATTTACTCAGGTCATTGTACACTGGGGAAACAAGAAAACGATATTTTGAGGACTGTTGGACACAGGGTCTGAATACACATTGATTTCCAACGATCTGAGGCATTATAATGGGTCCCCTGCTGGAGTGGGGGCATGTGTAGGTCAGATAATAAACGGAGCTCTGTCATATATCTGACTCACAATGGGTCTACTAGGTATATGAACCCACCTCATGTTTATTTCCTAATTCTCCAAATGTGTAACTCCAAATGTATAACTTGGTAGTTGTCAGAACCCTCACGTTGGGTCTTTGGCTTATGTGTGGGGTTAGAGCTATCCTAATGGAAATGCCAAGAGGATACTTTTATATCCTAGACATCACCCCCTTGGCCAAAATAGTAAATTAAAAGTATATTGCATTTTTGGAGAGTGGCAAAGATTAGTGCCACATCTTAAGACTTAGAGGGGTGGTGGTTATCATACCGCATTTAACGCACCACTCTGACTCCTACAATAACCAGCCGGGTCATGGCAGATAAAAAGACGGCTGTAAACTCAAATGCAGCTGCTGTGCCACATGTGGTATTTTGTTGCATCAGTTGTAGCTGCTGTACTATACCATATGTGGTATTCTTCCTAGAGTAGATTAACACAGCCTCAGATACATGATATGTAGTCATTGATTTGGTGAATGTGTTCTTTTCTTTATCACCATCAGGAAAGAGAATGAGATAGAAATAGTATCTGTATTAGTCTGCTCAGCTGCCATAACACAATACCACAGACTGGGTGACTTAAACAACAGAAATTTATCTTTTCACAGTTCTGGGGGCTGGAAGACCAAGATCAGGGTTTCAGTAGGGTTAGTTTCTGGTGACACCTTTCTTCCTAACTCTTTTCACTGTGTCCTCACATGGCTTTTCCTCTGTGTGTGCACACCCCTGGTGTCTTTTTCTCTTCTTATAAGGACACCAGTCCTATTGGATCAGAGCCGAATCCTTATGACCTGGTTTAACTTTAGTTACCTCCTTAAAGGCCCCATCTCCAAATACAGTCACTTTGGGGGTTAGGATTTCAAAACATGGATTTTGGGAGGACACAATTCAGCCCATAGTAGTAGCCATTTATGATCTTTCCCCAAGGCTATGTTAAGACTTCCATCCTTTGTTGTAAAATAGTCTGATGGGTTCTGAACTGTCTTCACATTCTACAGAGAAAGACACTAGTTAACTATATGAAGTGCATCATATTAATTAGACCTGACTATCAAGAAATCACGAGTACGTTGGAGGCCCATGCATGGTAAGCACATGTGCTTGAAAGGTTAGGAGGTAAACCTTACAAAAGGATCTACCACATCGATGAGATGTTTAGGGATCCCTGGTGTAGGGCATGGCAGGACATCCCCCCTAATAAAGCACAAATTATGGCATTTTTCATTGCTAGGAAGGAAGCACAATGCTTGATAGGCTTTTTTCGGAAGGTTCAGAAGGCATAAAATTCCACACTTGTGGAATATTGTTCCAGCCAACGTGTTAGGTGACACAGATGGTTGCCTTCTTTGAATGGAGCCCAGAGCAGAAAAGTGGTCTGCAGCATATCCAGGCTGTGGTGCAAGAAGCCTTGCTGCTTGGACCATATGGCCTTTGTTATTGGAGGTATCTTCGGTGACAAAAGTTACCATGTAGACTTCATGGCAAGTTACAGTAGGAGAATCACAATGTAGATCTCTAGGATCTGGAGCAGCACCATGCCATCTGCATCAGAAAACTATGAACTATTAGAAGAACGTCTGGAATGCTAGCGGACCATAGTAGAGATGGAGCAGTTAACCATAGGGTATCAAGTGTTCATGCAGCCTGAACTGTCCAACATGAGCTGGAGTTTTCTCAAACACACACAGCGATAAGGACCAGAAGTAATCCATTGTAAGTTGGTAGTGATGCATTAGAGGTTGTGCACAAGCGGGGCTAAAACACACAAGTAAGCTAAATGAGCCTGTGGCCCAAAAACCCATATCATCATCATCGCCTCTGCACAAGTGCTTCTTCCTCCGTTCATATCCGTGACAGCATAGGGGAGGGAGGTTCCTTATTACCAGCTGATGGAGGCAGAAAAAGGCCAGGCTGGGTTCATAAATGTGTATGCAAAGTAGAGAATGGATTGCTGCTCGACTTCAGCCCCAGTCACAGGTGGACTGGGAGACAGTGCTGATGAGAAGTCATCACTGGGCAGAGCTTTGGTTGGAGAATTGTGTAATTCACTTTGTGGGAAAAAAAGAAGTAACTTGAGATTTAAAAAAGTATTCATGGTATATGCTCAGTAGTGCACAGTGTTCATTGAAGCACTATTTACAATAGCCAGGACATGGAGCCAACCTAAATGTTAATCGACAGATCAATGGATAAAGAAGATATGGCACATATATACAATGGAATATTACTCAGCCATAAAAAGAAATGAAACTGAGTTATTTGTAGTGAGGTGGGTGGACCTAGAGCCTGTCATATAGAGTGGAGTAAGTCAGAAAGAGAAAGATGAATACCATATGCTAACACACATATATGGAATCTAAAAAAAAAAAAAGGTACTGATGAACCTAGTCGCTGGGCAGGAATAAAGACAGAGAGAATGGACTTGAGGACATGGGAGGGGAGGGGGAAGCTGGGGCGAAGTGAGAGTAGCATCGACATATATACACTACCAAATGTAAAATGGTTAGCTAGTGGGAAGCTGCTGCATAGCACAGGGAGATCAGCTCGGTGCTTTGCGATGACCTAGAGGAATGGGGTAGGGGGTGTGGGAGGGAGGCTCAAGAGGGAGGGAATATGGGGACATATGTATGCATATGGCTGATTCACTTTGTTGTACAACAGAAACTAAGACAGTATTGTGAAGCAGTTATACTCCAATAAAGATCTATTAAAAAATATTCATGGACTCATGAGCAGAGGCAAATGACTTTGCTGGTTGGTCAGTAGCCTAAAGGGAGAAAAAAAGGAAATTTTGGGACATAGAGGACTAGGAGAGAGCCTGGAGATGGATCTTTGGGAATGTGTATAAAGTGTAAAGATTTTGGCATCACATGCTAATGCTCACCAGAGAGTATCCATACGTAAGAGGACTAAACAAGCAAGTAGACAAAATTACTTGCCAGTCCACATTAGCCAGCCTCTGTCATTATCAGTATTCCCCAGTGCTTGTGCAATGGGATCAAGAATGGAGTAGCAACAGAAGTGGGTGTGGAGGATAAGCTTGGGGTCAGGAGTGGGGGATCACACTCACCAAGGGTGATATAGTTTCTTGTGCTTATTAAAGTATAATCTATTAACAAGAAAATAATACAATATTGAGACCTCAAGGAAATCAACAAGCCTCTTTGTAGCAAGTGATTATAATAGAACACTTAGAACACTTCTACCGTGGAAGGGGCAGCGTTTATTTAGTCTGGAATTGACATATCTTCTGCATATGTGTTTATCTTTCCTATAATGTCACCTCCCATTATATAAGGCCTCACAAGGTGTTTGATCCACTGACAGGATTCCACGTAATATCTCCTTAGAGTAAGGGATTACAAAGAATGTATAACAGTGAGCATGTAACCACGTCATTCAGTGGTCCTTTATATACAGCCAATCTGATAGAGTGATGGTACCACCTTTGAAGGGGCAGCTAAGATATTGTCTTATAGATGATACCTGCAAAGATGGGTATCCATCCTCAAGAATGTAGTATAATTCCTAAATCAGCAATCATTATTTAATGTGGTGTCCCAGTAGGTAGATGTAAGGTTTCTCTTATATGACAGAGGCAGAGAAGAATACACATGACACCCAGTTGATCCACCGACAGACCCACTTTTCTGTCTAAATTTGATGGTAAATGGACAAGTGCACCAGCCACAGCCTGAGAAGAGCATTATGAAAAGAATCTAGAATTTTTGGGATGAGGGTCTGGGTCACTCCACCATGTATGTCACCTAGACCAGCAGTAGTGCTGGCTGAGAATGAGGGGGATCTAGAATGGGTAGTAGAGGAAAAAGACAATAAGTACAAGTTGTAGCCTTGGGACCCTTTCCAGTGACAGGGACTATATTTCATCCCACTAACTGTTGTCTTAAGTTTCCCCAGAAAAGAGAGCAACCATAATCTTGGAGATGGGGTTTCCAGATGGGATGAACTTACTATATAAAGCAAATGGGTTTGAGTGGTACAAGAGGTAGCCTGTAGTTTAGTAAATGCTCTGATGTGTCTGCCAGATCCCTCTTCAGGACTTAGGCACTAATTCCTCCAGCTGTGGGGAATATCAGCTGCAGAAAGCTTTCTAGGGAATTACTGTTGGGTGATGGAAGATGCCTCACACAAGTTTTTACCCGGAGGGAAGACTGCACCGAATGTCCATACTATCCCATGTAGGGAACAGAGACTTAATCCACCAATTTAAGTCCATTTAGCGTGGCCACCGTAAGTCTACAGCTCCCTGTAAAATGGACTGATGCTTTATTTCCCCCAACTGCATTGCAGTTCAACTAATCCTTCTCCCCAGTCATGCTTCCCTTACTTCCTTACAGGTTTTGTTTCTAAAATGACTTTCTGGTAAACTTTCTGCATGTATTCTCCTCAGAGTGTGTTTCCTTATGAACCCAAATGAAGACACTGATAATTGCATTCAAACAACAAATCATTTAGCTTTGCTTGATTGGGGTCTTAATATGAATGTATTCTTACAGTTGGCCTTCCTTTGTGCCTTCTTTCATTTAATATCATATTACTGAGATTCATCAATTTTGATACATATAATATTTCATTTATTTTCACTGCTGTATAGTACCCAAAGAATGTGTATACTGCAGTTTATTTATTATTTCTTCTATTGATGGATATTTGGTTGTTTCCATTTTTATTTTGATATTATAAACAATGATACTAGAAGTATTTTTGTACCTGTGTTTTGGTGTACATAAGAGTTTCTGTAGAGTATTGTAACACTCATTTTGCTTGAAGACCAATAATTTTGGGTTCAGATTGACAAGCAAACTATGAAACCCAATAGGTTTCACCCATCATCAAATTTATGCAGATTTTAGAAAAGATAAAGACAGCCAACAAAGCATATATAGAAACAGGATAGCAGAGACCCCATTACTTTCAGAAGTTGCTTCCCATGCTGTTAGTCACTTTGTACTAAGAGAACATGTAGTTAGAGAAGATGAGGCTGAATGTATGTGGACCACTTAAGATCATGATAACCATCAGATTTGAGTCCCATCATCATTTATACCTTGATAGTCGTGTAACCCCCTAAGTGATATGTGACTGTTTCATCCTTTTGTGCAGCTGCATGTCAGTTGTCTAATCTCAATGACCACGTGCTTTGCTTAGTACGTAGCAATGTCATCAGGACAGTTTTTCACCCTGGACCCTGTTACTTTTATATATTCCTTGTGTTAGTGTTGCAAGGGATTTGAATAAGGGTCAAAACTTCCCCCATCACTGATGCTGAAGGAAAGACTACAATCCAGCTATTCACACAGTCCACACATATACATAAAAGTAGAATTGCTAGGCCATGATGTATGTGCATGTTAATCTTTGTAGGTGCTACCAAACTTTCCCAAAGTGAATATACCAATTTGCATTTTCACCAGGACTGGATGAGGCTTCTTTTGCTTTACATCTTTGCCAACTCTGGGATCATCAGACTTCTTAATTTTGCCACTTGAATGGATATACAGTATTATTTTCCTATAGTTTGAATTTTCACTTACCATTACTTATCAGTAATTAAGTTGAGCAGCTTTTCATATGTTGATAATGCTGTGTTTTCTCAATGTGGAATGTCTGTTCATATTTTTTGCCCATTTCTCTATATGATTATTTGTCTGCTTCTTATTGATTTTCAGAGTTATTTACATTTTAGCAATACTGATCCTTTATCAGTGTGCAATTTGTATTTTTCCTGTTTTATCATGTTTATTTTAAACTCTTGTGGAGTTTATAGTCATACTCTGTGGTTTGTGTTTAGGGTCATGTTTAATAAATGCTTTTCTATCCCAAAGACATAAAGATGTTCCCATGTGGATTTATAGAAGGTTTTAATCCATTTGTATTTGACTTTGGTATTTTGATGTGTGCATGAGGTAGTGATACTATATACAACACAACACACACACACACACACAGATTGTCCCCATATAATTTTGTGACTGGCACATCCTTTCACCACCAGACGGTGATGTTCATTTTATCCTGTGCCATATATCAAGTTTCGTATGTAGTGGAATTTGTTGATAGAGTTTGAGGTATCATATAATTTTTTTTATGTGTTAATCTATAGATTAACTACTTTCTACTTTTGAATTGAACTCAAATGGGTCATATTATCTTTTTTGTACATTATTCAAATTAATTTGGTAGTATTTTGTTTAGGAATTTTTCAACTGTGTTCATGAGTGGGACAGGCCTATAGCTTTCCTAACTTGTATTATCCTTGATTAATTTGACTATCTAAATAATGCAAGCTTCATGAAAAGAGTGTTTCACCGAGAATAGCCATAACATGTAAATAGAAAACCTGCATAACCTTGGGTATGGTAATGACTTTTTAGATACAACATCAAAGGCATGATCTGTGAAAGAAAAATTGTTAAGCTGGATTTCATTAAAACTTAAAACTTCTGCTTTGCAAAAGACAGTATCAAGAGAATGAGAAGACAAGCTATAGATTGCAAGAAAATATTTGCCAAAGACACATCTGATAAAAAGACTGTTATCTAAAATGACAAAGAACTGTTAAAACTCAACAATAAGAAAACAACCTACTAAAAAATGGACCAGAAGACATTAACACCAAAGACATTATCACCAAAGAAGATGTACGGATAGCAAATAAGTATATGAAAAGATGCTCCACATCATATGTCTTTAGGAAAATGCAAATTAAAACAATAATGAGGTACCATTAAACACCTATTAGAATGCCCCACATGTGGAACACTGACAACACCAAGTACTGGAGAGGACATAGAGCAATTGGAACACCCATTTATTGTTGGGAATGCAAAATAGTGCATCGACTTTTTGAAGATAATTTGGTGGTTTCTTCTATAACTAAACGTACTTTTGCCATATGATCTAGCACTGCTTGGTATTTCCCCAAAGGAGATGAAAACTTATGTCCACACAAAGACTTGCATATGAATGTTTATAGTAGCTTTATTAGTAATTGCCAAAACTTGGAAGTAACCAAGATGACCTTCAGTAGGTGCCTAGATAAATAAACTGTGGTACATCCAAACAATGGAATAGTGTTCAGCACTAAAAAGAAATGAGGTATCAAGCCATGAAAAGACATGGAGGAAGTGTAAATGCATATCACTAGGTGAATGAAGCCAATCTGAAAAGGCTAACTGTATGATTCCATCTATATGACATTCTGGAAAAGGCAAAACTGTGGAGTCAGTAAAAAGATCAGTGGTTGCCACAGGCTGGGGAGGATGAATAGGAGAGCATAGAGGATATTTAGGGCAGGATCTTCCCTTCAGTTTTGCTTCAGCCTAAAACTACTCTAAAAAATGAAGTCTTAATAAAAAATTTAAAAGGAGTGTTTTCTTTTTGCAGGGGGTGATGTGGAAATAGAGAAGCATCTACGTTTTGTTATGTTAGACCTCTGTGTGTGTGTATCAGGGGAAGGAGAGGGAAGAGGATCTTAAACTATGAATTCAGTATCTCTAATTTTTTTATTACAAGGTTATTAAGGTTTTCTACTTTCCCTAAATCAATACAGCAAGTTTTATTTTTCCAAGAATTTATCTACTCTATATTTCCAAGTTTATTGGAATAATTTTGTGTAAGATAGCCTCAGAGTATCTTTTAGTTCTTGCATTTTGCATGTAAGGTAATTGTACAGACCTTGCATTTCCTATCAAAGACTCTCACTCAAAATTTTTACTTAATAAAATTTATAATCAAAATAAATATTTTAATTAACCTAATTAACTGTACTTTAAAAGAAACCTATAAAGGAATAATACTAATTTATCCATTAATAATAATTATTATTATTGATAATTTTGTGTAAATTTTAACTCAATATTGTTTTTAGTACATACCATACACTCCTAATCCCGGAATATAAGAATTTAAAAATAAAACTAAAAACTTTGAGAACAATGTTGGCAGATGCCAACTGATGTCTACTAGTAGTAAAAAAGAAGAGAGTTTTGCCAAATTCCAGTGACTTTTGTGGTAAATATGCTCGTTAGGGACACAAATACAACCAAATGTGTGGAAGAAGTTGCATGTCTCTCACAGTTTTATAAAGGGCTGTTCGTATCTCTTTCTTCTCACACTAGCCACAGGCAAATTTCTCTGAGCCCAAACTAAAGCATTTACTATTCTGTTGGAGTCCCAGAAGGTATCCATTCTGAGACACAAAAAAGATCTTAGAAAATTCCTCCTCCTGATTTATTCTTCATGTCAATTACTTGTGGAAAACCAATTTTATTTCAATTCTCAGTGGAATCAAAACAAATAAAACAACATTTAACCACAGAAATGTTGGTATTATATATTGCTAACAACAGAGGAAATACTGAATGGAAACTGTACTTACAAATTGTGTGCCTCTGCTTTTTTCCGTGCCCTTTAGAGCCAGTTGATTTATCAGTTAACAAAATATACTTCACTCAAACTAATGTTTTGAAATTATTTTTAAAAAAGAAACACTAAAGTTTTTTGATGCATGAGAATATAAATGCACTGTGAAAAAATTCAGGTTGGTGGCTTACAGATAAACATTCTTAGCTATGCATGTGTTACTTTGCTTGTCCTTCCCTCATTGCCTATATAAAAATGATGTGTAATAAAGTTCTAAAAAAAAACTAGATACATGAGATACAGTATTTCTTAGATTTCTAGAAGACAGCAAAGTCAATGCATATTAGGATTGGTTCTTAAATTTTAAATATATTTTCTAGGAGAAAGTAAAATCTTAATTGGGTAAATTACTGATTGACTTAGTCAATGCTTATGCCTAGTAAAATTGTAATATCAAGGGACTGATAAAATCTGTATCTATACATACATGAGAGAGGTTAATCTTTCATAAGTTGCCATTAAAGTATTTTGCAATGGAGATAATGGCAACTGGCTCAGTTTTTTTCAGTGACTTTCCCATGTTTGTTCTAAAACTTTCATTTTGTATATTAATTTTGGAAAGGTCACTTCTAGTCTCCTGATTTACCTACCGATAATGTGGCAAAATCCAATTCTGTATCTGTTGTCAACATTCACTATTTTTATTGGGAAATATTATGGAGCAGTGATCAGAGTATGGGCAGTGAGAGTGTGGGAGAGGATGGGGACCATTAGTATGTAGTGAATTAGCAGTGGAAAGTATCTTGTGTAGAAAGGCATCATTAATAAGCTCCTGTTCATTCATTTAACTTATTTAGTGCACTCCTGATGGAAGCCAGGTATTGTGCTAGGTCTGGGGTTATAGCGATGAGCTAAAGCAAGCGTAGTCTTGGCTGTCATGTAGCGTACAGCCTAACAGAGGATCATTGTTTGAGTGACCACACAAAATTACAGAGATAAGTGCTCTGAAGGACAGAAGTGGGATACTCTTAAAGTTAAAACAAAAGAATGTAACCTAGACTGTGGGTTCAGGGGACATTTTCATGAGAACATTAAACTTGAGCTAAGATATGAATGATACGTATGGATGCACAAGGGGAAATTTGTTGAGTGGAAGAGAGAACCTTCCAAGAAGAGGAAAAAGCACATGGAAAGACCCTGTGATATGCAGGACACTGATGGAAAGTTTTTTAAGGCTAGAACAGGGCGGGAACAAGGAGAGCGTCTCAAGATAAGGCTTGAGAAACAGGCAGGAACCACACCACACAGGGCTTTGTGGACCAGGTGAGGGATTTTAGCCTTTATCCTGTGACAAGTAGGAAGCTGGTGAAGACTTTCGCTACATCTTCATGTGATAAGTTAGTGTACAGGCCATGTTGCTGTAACAACAACAAAACCCTAATGCACTGGTTCAGATAAGATTGAAGTTTGTTTTTTTTGTTTTTTGGGGTTTTTTTCTCTTGTCTATAAGAGTCCGAGGCATGTAGGCAGCTCTTTTCCAAGGAACCATCCATTGACCCAAGCTGGTGAGCCAGTCTGCTATGCTTACATTATTGCTTCCTTGGATCCTCCAGATTTCTATTTCTAGTGAGTAAGAAGGGAGAAGAAAAAGTTAAGGACAAAGGTCTTTGTCTTTAATGAGAGGCACGTAATACTTCCATCACATTATGTTGACCTGAACCAGATCACATGGGTAAAATACTAATTTTCTGTAAAGTTTATTTTCCTTGCAAACTGTTTAATGGCTATTATATAGGCATTTACTACCTAAGGATGGCTAGGAGCAGGGAAGATATAATAAGCATTTTTAAAATGTTCTGAAGCACAGTTTAAAAATGGATGACATAAATGTGAGTTAATCAGAAAACATAGCAACAGTCAGGTGTTGACAAGCTCCAATAATTTACAGTGCCTTTTCTGAAGAAAATCTTCACTGTCAAGTGTGATTTGACTAAAGTTCAGTTACCATCTTTTACACACAACTTAGAAAAAGTGTGCATCCAAAACTGACATATCGATGAAGCCTTGACATAGAGAGTTATCAACAAGACAGCTACCAAACAGGATTTGGGGTGGACTACAGGAAAGAGTTCAAGTTTCTTATTAGTTTGACTGAAAAATATCTTGGTTTCCATGAAAGCAGATTTGGGAGAAAAGATAATGAGTTCAGTTCACTCACCAAATTCAACAAACAATTCCTAAGCCCCTGTGCCGAGTTGCTGGAAATACAATGATGAAAAAGACAATTGCTGGAATTACAATGATGAAAAAGACAATTTCTGGAAAGATAGTTGTGTAATTAATTTTGATGGTGGGTAGTTATAATAAGAGATATTCATGATATGGTGGCTAAATAAAATAGAAAATAATAAACTGTATTAAAGAGGGCAATTTATATTGCGAGGAGGAGAATATGGTTAATTTGAATCATTAAATATGAATTACAACTTGTCCAATAGACAATGAGAAAGCATTTATCCAGAGGGAATTACATGTGTTAAGTTGGAAAGATTAGAAGTATGAAATATCATTCATTCATTTGGCAAATATTTATTGCATATCTACTATGGAGTAGGAACTGTTTTAGTTCTCTGGAGGTATAATGGGAATAATATGGTAAAAAAATTCTCTAATTTCATCGAGCTTATTATCTAGTGGGGGAGACATAGAATAAGCAAATAAACTAATAAAATATGAGGAGAAGTACTATGGAGAAAAGGAAAACATGAAAGGGAAAGAGAGATTACTGTGTGCTGTTTGCGTGAGAAAAAAATGATATTTTTAAGTAGAGCATTTGGATGGAGTAAGTATAACTCATGAGGTGATGTTAGAGTAGATACCTGAAGGAAGGGAGGAAGCAAGCCATACAGTTATGGGGTGTGTGTGTGTGTCTGTGTGTGCACACACGCTGGTGGTTATGGGGTTCATAGGAAGAGATAATAGTAAGTGCAAAGTCTCTACGCCACGAATGGCTTCAGGTACATTTAAGGAATAACAAAAACACTATCATTGAAATGGAATGAACAAGAATGAAAATGGAAACATGGAGTAAGGTGGGCCAGAAGGAGTCATATCATGTAGGGCCTTATAGGTGATTGTTCAAACTTTGCCTTTTGCTCTGAGTGTAATGGGAAGCTATTGTACCATAGGAGTGACAAGTTTAGTTTAGGATTGAAAAGCTTCTCCCTGGCTGCTGTGATAAGAATATATTCAGAAAGCAAGGGTGGAAGCAAAGAATCCATCTAGAAGGCCACAAGAACAGTAACAATCCAATATGGCCTGTTTGATAAACTACACATTAAGATGCATAAAAAGAAGTGATGAGAGATGAACTTAGAAAGGTAGGCTGAGGCCAAATAACAATGACTCCTGCATGCCAGGCAAAAGATATAGATCTGGTCTAGTACAATTACGAACTATTCCAGGATTTAGAAAAAGAAAACTCTGATCAGCTGGCACCAGCCACAAATTAATCCAAGTTCTGGACTGTCATCCATGCTCTCAGTATCTCTGTTTCTCTCTTTATGTGAGCCTCTTTTTCACATTATCTGCTTTCTTTATTCACTGAGAAACACAGCTGCCAACAGACCCTGACCTCAGATCTCGTACTTTCAAAATTAGTGTAACTGATCTCCATCTCTTCAAAATTTAAAAGAAATAATGGAGTATGTATGTGATTGGTCTTACACCAAGGAGCAGTCTTCTAATGGGAAGGCTCTACTACAAGCACATGTTAGAAGTTCTGCTTCTTTTTTTTTTTTTAAATAAATTTATTTATTTATGGCTGTGTTGGGTCTTTGTTGCTGCACAGGCTTTCTCTAGTTGCAGGGAGCAGGGGCTACTCTTGATTGCGGTGCATGGGCTTCTCATTGCAGTGGCTTCTCTTGTTGCGGAGCACGGGCTCTAGGCGCAGGCTTCAGTAGTTGTGGCATGCGGGCTCAGTAGTTGTGGCTTGCAGGCTCTAGAGCACAGGCTCAGTAGTTGTGGTGCACGGGTTTAGTTGCTCTGCGGCATATGGGATCTTCCCGGTCCAGGGATCGGACTCATGTCCCCTGCATTGGCAGGCGGATTCTTAACTACTGCACCACCTGGGAAGTCCTGCTTCTTCTTAGGATCTAGTAAGCAGGAAGGAATGTCACATCAATCTCCAACAATGAGAAAAAGCTACATAAACTACAAAGTATAACTTTTTTTAATCCATTAGAGATCTGAATGACAGGGAAACAGAGTAGCCAGAAGTCCAAGGATGAATATGCTCTTTTAAGAAGAGAGAGGATGCACAGATGATCTTACCTTTGCCAGGGTATTAGAAGAACTGTGCTGACGGCCATACAAATGGTTAAGAAGAAATCAGTTAAATTGTTACCAAATTTCTAAAGACAGAGTGTGGCTAGCGTGATAATATAAAACCCTTGTGAACCCTAGACACAAGGGGTTTTGTGCAAACTCACAAACTCTTTTCCAAGACCTCCACTAGGTGTTAATGGGAAAGATTGGGAGCAGGACAAGACACTAGAGAATGTTCCCTTCAGTACTGCAGCCAATGAGAAAGGATTATCTACTGCTACAGGAAAGGAACAAAACCCCACTCTCCACCAAGAAACTTCTCTTGAACAGAGCAAAATGTTTAAGACAGAGAGAGGGAGAAGAAGAGAAAGCTCAAAGTAGAAAAAAATCCTTGAATAGACAATGGCTAGAAATTTCCCCCAAATAATGAAAGATATCAAGCCACATACCCAAAAAACTTGAGCACCTCTAGCAGGTTGAATATGATCATACACACACACAAGAACACATGAACACACACAACACACTCACACACACACACATCTATTTAGGCACATCATATTCAGCTGCTAAAAACAAGAGATAGAAAGGAAATTACAAAGGCTGACAGAGTAAAAATGATACAACATATAAAAAGAGAAGAATTATATCAGACTTCTTGTCAGAAAATAGAAGCTGAAAGAACAATAGAGTGACATTTTTTAAAGTACTGAAGGAATAAAAAAGGTCAACCTGGAATCCGATACTTAGTAAAAATTTCTTTCAAAATAAAAGCTAAATAAAGAACCAAATGTCAGAGATTGTCATACTGTATGAAAAGCAAGATCCAGCTGTTGGCTGTCTACAAAACACAGTTTATTTTCAAACACAAATAAGTTGAAATTGAAAGTATGGAAAAAGATATATGGTATAAACGATAACTGTAAGACAGTGGGAGTGGCCATACTAATATTGGATAAAAATAGATTTTAATATAAGAAATATTACAGGAGACAAAGATAAGTGTTTCATAATGATAAAAAGGTCAATATATCAAGAAGATATAATATATATATATATATATATACACCTTATGAAATATATATATACCTTATATGTTTTGTAAAAAGCATAAAACAAAAACTTATGTAATTTAAGGGACAAATAAACAACGATTATAGTTGTTTATTTGTCCCTTCTCATACTCACTTCTTGGTAATTGTTAGCATGACTAAACAGAAAACTATTAAGAATATAGAAGAATTAAACAACACTGTCAACATCTTGATAGAACATTCCACCCCATGGCCCATAAAAGAAAAAATACATATACACTGTGGATTTCATCAGATTTTAAACACTTGCCTTCAAAGATGGTCATTAATAAAAGGAACAGACAATATTTTCACATACTGAGAAAATATCTGCAAATCATATATCTGTTAAGTACTGTATCCAGAATATATGAAGAACTTTGTGACTTAATAAAAAGACAAACAATCCAATAAAAATTGGGCAAAAGATGTGAATAAATACCCAAGATGATATATGCATGGGGAATAAACAAATGAAAAGATGCTCCACGTTGTTACTGAATAGGGAAACGCAAATTACAACACAAGATAACACTACATACCCACTGGAATAGCTGCCATCCAAGAGACAGACAATATTGTTGTTGAAGATACAGAGAAACTGGATCCTCAAACATTATTGGTAAGAAAGTAAAATGAGACATAAATTTGGAAAGAGTTTGATAGTTTCATACAAAGTTAAACATGTATTTATTATAGGACCTAACAATTCTACTCCTGTGTATTTACCCAAGAGGAATGAAAACATATGTCCACACAAAGACTTGCATTTGTATGTTCATAGCAGCTTTATTTTTATTAGGCATAAACTGGAAACACTCTAAATGGACATCAACTGGTGAATAGCTAAACAAAATGTGATATATCTATACAATGACATACTACTTAGTAATAAAAATGAACCACCTACTGATAGAAGCAGCAACATTATGATCCTCAGTAATATTATGCTAAGTGAAAAAAGCCAGAATTAGATGAGTGCATATTTGTATGATTACATTTATATGAAATTTCTAGAAAAGGTGATGTTATAGATACAGAATGCAGATTAGCGGTTTACTGGGGATAGGAGTGGAGGGAGGATTGATCGCAGTTGGTCATGTGAGAGAATGTTTTGGATAATGGAAGTGTTCTTAAGCTAGACTGTGGTTATGATTGATGACTGTCTAAAGTTACTAACATTTATTGAATTGTACACTTTAGATGAACTTTACAGCATGTTAATTATACCTGAAGAAAGCTATTAAAGAAAAAAAATTTAAAGGCCTTTGGTGAGGGGTTATATAATTCTATTCAACATCATTTTCTTGTCTTCTCTCTGGCTTGGATGAGGTATTTTCTTAGATGCATTTCTGTATTGCAGAGGGACAGGGTCAATCATTTTTCTCCCTCTACATCTCTCCCTTTTTAAATCAAAAGGGCAGATCACAGTAAAATAAGCTAAAATAAGAACTGATCCAAGTATTAAATTTAGAAACTGTAGATTTTGGTCAGCATATATTCAGCCACTTTTCTGTAACCTCTATATCTATCTATCTTAAAATTGAACAAATAATGATGGCTTTGAGAAGTAAACTATTGTCAACCATCAGTGAGAAAGTCATATGAAGTTAAATAGTTGCTCTTAACCAAAATAAGGAAACATGGTCAGGTTTTCCAGAAATACTTGCCTATAAATGCCTATAACATGGATAGAAATCAAATACGTTTATGAGTTGTCACATTAGTGACAAATTAAATTAATTCTGATAGTTCTTATCTCCATTTGTCTAGTATTTGAGACTTAACAGTATGTATATTCAAAATGAGTCCAAGAACAAGCTAAAATTTTATCATGTAAAAGATGTTGCTGTCACATGATTAACTTATTTACCTCTATATAAGTGAAAGGCCGCACAGTATGAAAATGTGAGATGAAATAGATAATCAAAAGGTCATCCAGTTAGGATAGAGAACAGGTTATATAGGGGAATAACAGAAGTTTGGCTATAAAAATTTTTGAGCCAGGTAATAGAAAGTTTTGAGCTCTAGGATTTTATTTAAGAGCTATAGTCTACTTTCAATAGGGGAGCAACAAAGTGAAAGCAGTATTTTATGATAAATAGTGTTGTGCAAAAGAACTGAAGTGATTGGAAAATGAAGAATGAAACATTAAGATATTATTTTTATTACAATAAACCAAGCATAGCATAGTAACTAGGAAAATGGCATTGATGATGAAAAGAGCATTAAACACAGTTTTCAGTTGTTGAAAATTTCTTGTGTACCAAGCACTGTGTTAAAGTTTTACATTAATTATTTTAATACTTGTTCTACATTAATTATTGTATTAATTATTTTATTTTACATTAAATAATTTATTTTACATTAATTATTTTCTCATAAATCCCTTGTGGACAGCAATAAGTCCAGGACAGTGTGTTGATTTGGAATCTGTGACTTAAACAAGTGAAGAATTTTCTCAATGTTCTTTAGTTGGAAAATGGTAGAAAAAAGGTACAAACTGAAGGCTTTCTTCCTATCCATATAACAAGAGCAAGGATTATTTAATAATGTATGTTGGACTGAGAAAACCCACTTCATAAATTCTGTTAAGGATTATTTGTTGGCTCTAGAATTTAGGTTGCCAATTAGGGAATCAGGAGGAACCACACTGACAACAGCAGACCCAGGTAGCAGGATAAGAACTCAGAGGTGCTGTTTAATTGCATCAAAGTACTGACACCAGCAGTGTTCATTGTAACTGTGAAACCCATCCAGTATTATGTATTTCCATTTATTTTTGTATATGATGTGCAGAATTATACAAAGATGAATCAAATGCCTAGGAATGATTTTTTAATGTAGGAGTATGGATCAGACTTTAGTTTCTCTCACATCAATGATAAAGGCTTTAATTACTGAAGATATTATGAGATGAACCTTGCAAACAGGGCTGAGATCCCAAAGCGGTGAACCATTCAGTTTCCTGTAAACTAAGTTAGAATCTTGAATGGGCATTAGATACGCCTTAAACCTTGATGATATTTAAAATTTTGTCCACCTTTGGCATAGCATTAGTTGAAACAAAGCAAACCAATCCTAATTCTTCATCAATAATTCTCTCAAATTTCAAATATTAAAATATTCTTTTATAATTAAACTAATGGGAAGGTCTATGTGATAACAGAATACTTTAAAATATAAATTGAAATTACACCCATATATTTTACTTCTTTAAAGTGATTATTCTATCAATAATAAGTCTGTGGTCTTTAAGGCGCTACTGATTAATTCTCAGTTTAGTGGATTTAGAGGCGTGCAGAAAAAGTACGTCCCGGGAACTCATCAATCAGCTCAGTCACGTGATCAGGAGACTCATTTAATTAATAATACCACTTCATATTCATATAGCATTTTGTAAATCTGATATCTTTAAATTTGGCAGACATGCTTTATCTGCAACAAAGAAAATGATCAGAATCAAGAATAAGATTTAATGTGTAGTGCTTTAATATATGAGATCAAAGGCAGCCGTCACTTCTTTCAGAGAAAGGGAAATATGATTACCAACTTAAGTATGCTGTATATTAAATGAAATTCTGAGCATAAAGAAAGGTACTATCTGCTCAAAAGTATAATTTCTGTACTTTGAAAATCATCTCAGCAAGAATTATCTTCCTCTATCAAATTGTAGCACTTGTCAAAATCAACTGTAAGGCATTTCAAGTGCTCTTCTGAATCAACAAAACAGATGTATAGCGATGCGAGGTTGCAAGGAGAAGGAAATAACAGTGAACCAGATGCCCTTCAGTGCCCTTAATCTCTTCAAGCCACACTTAACATGGTTGACACGGCAGGTCTTTAGGACACTCCTCACACGAGGGAAATACAAGGCTGATTCTTAATAATATGTAAAAATAATTGTCTTTCTCCTTTGCTGCTAGACTTTCATTCTTTCTTTATATTCTTAAATAGACCATAGACATGGAGCATGGCATTTTTTTTCCTTTGGTCATCTACTAGTTATAAGAAATTTTCTTATGATGGACTTTGAGAAATTGGAAGATGAAACTGTAGAAGTCAAAAGGAGTAATTATTTTATCACAGGTAAAATTTTGCTTTAATTAAATTATTTCTCTACCTTACTGATAAGCCGGTCTTTGTAGCATAGAAGGGCCAGAAGCTCCGGAGTCAGATTATGAGGCCAGCCCTTCGTGTGAGCTTGGGTAAATTAGTTAACCTCTCTATACGTTAGATGTGAAATGGATGGAATAATGTACTGACTTCATGAGGTTGTTTTGAGGATAACGTGAGATGCCTCCTGGTAAGGCACTGAAAATACTGCTTGGTACTTAGCACTCAAATGTGATTCTTAGATTTTTATCTCTTGTCCTTCATTTCATTAATATATGGATGCTGTGGTTCTCTCTTTGTCAAATGATAGTGACCAAATGATACTTAATAATGTCCCCTAGTGTACTGTAAGAAACTACTACAAACCTGAGTCTTAGAGATTATGTTTATAATTTACATGCATATTTTAATAGCTAACAGTGGAAATGATCTTATTAGGCTAGCTAAATATAGATATTTACATTTTTTTTTGAGAATGTCATCCAAGTACAGGGTAAACGTTGTTGATTGATATAGACGTAAGCCATACGGCTGGCGTTTTGACTTTCGTGGTCCCATCATATGCACATTTAGCTTATGTGTTGACTTTAGAACCTAACCACTGTGTAAGATCCATTATTATGAGACCAGTAGCTAGCGGAATGAGAGTGGAAGGGTTTTCTTGGAGTCACTACAGATACCACCAACTTTGAAACACAGAACATTAGCTGGATTCCCCTTGCCTTCTCTTCTGTTTCTCTGAGGATTTTAGTGAGGGGGCGATGAGGACAGAGTGGGATATATATCCATAGCTCCAGACTATGAAGGCACTACTCAGAAAGTAGGTTTTGAAAAATCTGCCACTGAGCAATGAGGAAGCAAAAACAAGGCATTACCTAAGGAACCATATCCCATTTCTACTATGTATGACTTTCCTTTCTCTACCTTACACAGTCCTATTCAACATTTAAGACTCAAATGTATGAATAAATGAGCATGTTTCCTGTTTTTCTTACCATCCCTAGTATCTGTAAGAAACTATGTCATGAATGTCTGTGTCTCCTTAAAATTCATATGTTGAAATCTTACCCCCCACCCCACAGTGTGGCTGTATTTGGAGTAAGGAAGTAATAAAGGTTAAATGAGGGTCATCAGGGTAGGACCCTGATCTAACAGGACTATGTTCTTAGAAGATGAGACACCAGAGTGCTCTCTCTCTCTGAGAAGACATGTAGGAAAGGCCGTGTGAGCATATAGGGAGAAGGTGGCCTTCTGCAACCCAAATTTCCAGAACTCTAAGAACTTTCTGCTGCTTAAGCCACCCAGTCTATGGTATTTTGTTATGGCAGCCCAAGCAGATTGATACAAACTATTGCATGTAACCTTGGTTGCTTTTATGGTAATTATCAAAGTATTCTCTCCAATAAGTATCTTGAGACTGGGTCCTTGTTTGTTTCAGGATTAGGGTTGGCCAGTGACTTGCTGAACAAAATAGATGAATGGATGAAGCTTCTTTATTGATTGAACTTATGTGACTACTGCTAAAAAAAACTCGCTGAATATCTATTTTTTAAATAAATTTATTTATTTTTTGGCTACATCAGGTCTTCATTGGTGCGTGTGGGCCTTCTCTAGTTGCAGCGAGCGGAGGTTGCTCTTCATTGTGGTGCGCAGGCTTCTCATTGCGGTGGCTTCTCTTGTTGCAGAGCACGAGCTCTAGGAGCGTGAGCTTCAGTAGTTGTGGCTTGCAGGCTCAGTAGTTGTGGCAGGCGGGCTTAGTTGCTCTGCAGCATGTGGGATCTTCCTGGACCAGGGCTCGAACCCATGTGCCCTGCATTGGCAGGCAGATTCTTAACCACTGAGCCACCAGGGGAGCCCCCATTATCTTTTGAAAGAACTGAATTAACCACATTTAACAGAAATCTTAGATACCATTAAGTTTATCAGAAACAGGTAAAAAATAACACTAAAACCCGACAACAAATGATGTAAACAGATATATCACAAACATGTAAATACAAATAGATACTGAGAAAAATAAACCATTTGATTTCAGGAAAACAAATAGATGAAAGTTGTAATAAGATACTCTTTTTAAAATAAGTTAGCAATTTCCAAAGACCATTAATATTCAATATTTACAGAGAGATTATACTTCCTACAAGCTTTAGAAAATAACCTAGCAGTATACATTAGATACTTAGTTATTTATACAAGTTTGCCTATTATTTCCAATTCAAGATTCCATCCTAAGAAAATAATCCTCAAAGCAGGAAAAGTTTTGTGCTAAAATATTTGCTTTCTACTGAACTTATGTAATTCTAGAAAGGAGCATCGCAAAACCTTGTGCTTAAAGTGTGCATAACTGTCACTCATTTTAATTATAGAAATCAACACAGTTTATCTTGAGATCCTATCCTCTTAACTCAGTTGTACTTTGAGGTGTTCTTTTCCCTCTCTTGGGTCATACATATTCTTGGAAGTCTGCTGCCTAGAAAACTTGAGAAAAGCCCCCCAGCCTTTATTCACTGTGGTCACTGCTCAGGTGTCCATTGACCTATCCATGCAGTCTATTCCACAGCCATCATTCTGGTGATTCTTATACACCTTGACCTTCAGAAATCTTCTACTGTCTCCAAGTCCTCAGCAATCATACTTCATTCTTCAAGCAGACATGAGCTTCCCATATCCATGGTCTTTGAACCTTTCAGGCATTCCAAGGAAAAAAGAAGCAGAGCACAGATTTCCATTATTTCTACAATCCAACATTTCCTTTTTCAGTTTCACAACTCTCTCTGGAAGCAGACCATTTTAGTCTTTCCAAACTTGTACTTCTCTCTCCAAAAATCAGTCCAGATCCTTATACTCTGGAGGAAAAAAATCAATTAGTCTGTCTACTACCAACCTATCTACCTACCCATCTACCTCTATCTATCTATCTATCTATCTATCTATCTATCTTTCTATCTATCTATCTATCTATCTATCTACCTATCTATCTATCTCCCTTGTGCTTTCATGATAGCCTTATAGGAAAATAAGAGACTTATTCAGTAATGAGAGGTGAATGATGAGCAAGTGGAAACTGGTTAACAATGATGACTCCAGAATTCAATATGGGTGTGGCTTACAAGTAGTTTCTTTCTTATTAAGTTTGGTAACAAGCACACTTTTCACTTAGACTGCATATTTATTTCATATAGATTGTATATTTATTTGGGGAAGCTTTTTGTGGGACTTAGGACTGATGGAGAATAGAGGAGTCCCTTTCTCAGTTAGCTCAATCCATTCTTTAGCTTCTCCACTGCTGGTATAATTATAGAATTTAAGAAATCTAGCTGGATGAGATATCCTGAGCATGATGCTAACAGGGAGTGGGGCTTAAAGAACTTGGCATTTGTACAGAGAGAGGAAATTTTAACAATCTTGTCTCCATCTCCCACTACTGAGGCCATATAGTCAATACATTTTAAATTTTATTTTGCATCCAGTGTGTTACATTTTCAAATTAATGTATGTATATTCACTTATCTTTAGACAAAATGACTTACAAATACATGAAATATTTCAGTGTTACTTACCCCCAAATTAACAATAAAGTTAATAATATATTCTCTTGGACTGGTAGTTTCTAAGACTACTTGTCTTTATTTGAATATTTAATAAATATAAACAGCTGTCCTGTATAAACTGAAGTGGAATCATTGAAATATAAAATATAGACTTTATCACTGATAAATCAGTGAGAGAACTGGAGAAGCACTAGTAGGAATAGAAAGGGACATTACTGAATTACCTAGTTTTTTTTTTTTAATAAGAAGAACTTTACATGTTTGTATACAAAGGAATAGCTGGGTTTTTTAAAAATGAATTTATTTATTTATTTATTTTTGGCTGCGTTGGGTCTTCATTGCTGTGCACGGGCTTTCTCTAGTTGCGACAAGCAGGGGCTACTCTTTGTTGTGGTGTATGGTCTTCTCATTGCGGTGGCTTCTCTTTGCTGTGGAGCACGGGCTCTAGGCTCTCGGGCTTCAGTAGTTGTGGTTCGCGGGCTCTAGAGCACAGGCTCAGTAGTTGTGGCACGTGGGCTTAGTTGCTCCGTGGCATGTGGGATCTTCCCGGACCAGGGCTCGAGCCCGTGTCCCCTGCATTGGCAGGCAGATTCTTAACCACTGCGCCACCAGGGAAGCCCTCTGAATTACCTAGTTTTAAGGGTAGATATTAATTGCTTTATTTGTTACTATACTGAATTCATATATTGATAAATTCCTTTATGAATAATTCTAATATATGAGTGTCTATACATGCTAATATATAGCTCTCTATAGCTTGCAATTTCTATATGTCAGAGTAGATCCACCGAAAGACGTTAGGAAGAAAATATTGAATGGTTAGTATGTCTCAATAAGGATCAGTGTGGAAGCCTCAGAATAAAAAGATGAGTTAGAGCTGTTTTCTTAGCTATAATAGTTTATGAGTTAGTAACAGAGGTTAAAAATCATAAAACTTGTTGCGAGAACTAAATAAGAGCAATAAATTCCATCTGGTGGGAGACAGTAATGAGTATCAATGTTCTATTCAAGTATATTGATATAACACTTTTACCCATGTAATCCTGCATCATTATCCCTTGGAATGCTTTTAGCTAGGTTTCTGAGAGTTGGTGCTCATTTTTTAATGATTAAAAATAACACAGGTATAACGTAGGTATAATCGGATAACAGAATGGGCTAAACTCAGTGGTGATTCAAACAAGAAATGAATTTAATGTTCTCCAGTAAATCCCTTTGACCATGCTGTTAAATTCCCTTTCTGCACTAATGAGTCACACCTTGAACAGATATCATGGATTTCTCTTAACTATAAGAGCAGTCTTAGCTTGGCAGTTAAGCCTCAATGTCACCTCTAAGTATGTTCAGTTCAATTAAATGTAACAAATTCAATTCACACACAGTTCAAGTTTTCTCTCATTCTTAAGACTCAAGTCTGGCTCATTAGCCCTGCCACACAGAAGGGAGGCGTAGTCTATTATTTCATTCAGTTTCCTGTCTCCATCCACTCATCCCCATCTATTATCTTCTGAGTCTTGCAGAGTTAAGGTAGGAGGACTTTTAGACTTCAGTGTCTCTGAGTGTGTCACATGCTCAAATTCTTTTCTTTCCATGGAACACAGATGGGTTCTCTGTTCCCATGGAACTTCTATACTGCATAGTTCTCTAGGCGACATCTCCGCTCTGGCTCACATAGGTTCATCTCACTACTTCTTAATGTTGGTGTCCCCCTCCCATGGCAGGAAGCCCTCAGGGTGGCTTGACTTGGTTAACTTTCTTCAGTATCTACTTGCTATGTAGGAAACTAGTACATCTTTTGTGTATTATACCCAGAGCGGGTGGGCTGACTCTTGCTGCCCTCTGTGTAGTCAAACTCTTGCCTTGAGAAGACTCTGGGACAGAAGCTCCCAAATTTCAAAGAATATAAGTTGAAGCTCCTAAGGACTTTTTATTGTATTCCACTTAGGTGGCAGCATGGGTGGGCCTGTGAACAAATGAAGCTTAGCAAGCATCCAGCCAGGGTAATGCCAGTTTCCCCTTCTTGTTGTCAGCATTAATTTCTAAGAGTGTTTCTTTTGGGAGCAGAAAAATCACTTAAAGGAATGGCATCCCCTGCCTTTCCCCTGGATGTGAAATGGTGTGGAAATGCCACACTTTCTGCCAACTTTCCTCTTCAACAAAATTATGAATTCTGTTTTGTAAGCTGGATGCAATTGTGGCAATGATAGCAAAAAACCAGTTTGACTCCCTCTTAGAAAACTCAAGCATAAGGTGTCTGAAAGCTTTTTGGCTGTTCTGTTTGGAACATGGAAATACTACTTGTTGTCCTCAGTATGGGGCTTTAGCCAAAATTCCAAGACTAAGGAAAGGTCCCATTCAACATATTATGACACATGGTCTTTGAAAGTTTCAGAGAAGCACAAAAAAGAAAATTAAAATCACCAGTCATTTCTCCACTGCTAAAGTTTTTGTGTCAATGCCTATTATCCTTCTTAGCTAGATGTATGCAAATATATATGGTCAGAATAATATTTTATAGATCCTTTTGATTCTTGCTTTTCCACTTAAATTATTCAAATACAATTTATTGTTCTCATAAAGTGTACTTTTCATTGGTGCATAGTTTTGCAGTATTTTATAAAATTTGCAATCACAAGAGCATTTGCATTGTTTCTGGTGTTTCCTTCTTACATAATGCTCTGTTTATTAATTAATTTATCAAACATATTTTGAGTGCCACTATGTGCCTGTCTCTGATATGTGCCTAGAATACATCAGAAAGCAAGACAAATGCAGCATAAATCTGTGAGAACAAAGGGGTAAGAGGAAACTTTTGGGGTATATATATTATATGTTTACTGTCTTGATTGTGGTGGTGGTTTCATGGGTGTGTGCATGTCAAAACTTAACAAATTTCATATTTTTAATATGTGCAATTTATTGTATTTCATTTATACCTCTATAAGCTGTTAAATAGCAAAAAAATATAATGAGAGAAGACAGTTTTCCTAAGTATATTTAGACATTATGGGTTAATATCTGAGAAGGCTGAGCCAGAGATCTGCCAAGAAACCAGTGGTATGTCAGGATCTGAGGTTGCTAACTTACAAGTCAAATGGAAGGAAGACTGAAAATTGTCCAGTATTTGACTTAATGCATGGGGCTGTATTTTCTTATTTCTGGCACAAAATTACCAAACACGGTGGCTTAGAGCAACACAAATTTATTCTTTTTTAATTCTGGAGACTAGAAATTCGAAATAAGTTTCACTGGGTTAAAATGAAGGTATCAGAGGGCCTGATTCTTTCTGAAAGTTTTTTTGGGGGGGTAAATATGTTTCCTTGCCTTTTGTAGCATCTAGAGACTGGCTACATTTCTTGACTCATGACAGTTTCTCAAATCACTCCAACCTCTTGCTTACATCATCCTATCTCCTGTTACTGACCTGTAGTAGTTTCTCCCTCTGCCTTCCTCTTAAAAGGCCACTTGTGATGCAGCATTCGGCCCGCCTGGATAATGCAGGCTACTCTCCTAATCTTAAAATACTTTATTTAATCACATTGGCAAAGTCCCTTTGGCCAGCTAAGGTAACATATTCACAGAATCCCAGGATTAGGATGTGAACATCTTGTGGGCAGGTGGGGGGGATATTATTTAGCCTACCACAGAGGTTATTGTAGAAATACTAAATAATGTTTTTCAAGTTAAAGAAAGTTGAGAAGGGAGTGAATGAGAACAATGAAGGCAGCAGGTATAAATGATTTTGTAAGAATTTTGTTGTAAGTGAGAAAGAGAGAGAAATTGGAAGTGAGAAGATAAATGAGTCAGGAGAAAGAATTTGATTATAATGGGAAATATTGAACATGTTTAAATGCTGATGGGAAAAGTCCAAAGGGCAGCAGAGGGTGAAGATAGAGGAAAGAGATAACAGATGTTCACATTTTCTGAGAATGCCAAGGGGCTGTGCTGAGGAGCCAGGAAAGACTGAAAATCATCATTTACTCAGAAGCATTTGTGAAAAGATTTGGGAGTAGAATACTGTAACTGTAGAAGACAATTTCTTTCTTTTTTCCCAATTTAATTTTGGTTAATTTTTATTATTTTTTAAAACATTTATTTATTTATTTATTTGCACTGGGTCTTAGTTGTGGCAGGCAGGCTCCTTAGTTGTGACTCCAGGGCTTCTTAGTTGCAGCTCACAGGCTCCTTAGTTGCAGCACATGGACTCCTTAGGTGCGGCAGACGGGCTCCTTAGTTGCAGCTCTCTGGCTCCTTAGTTGTGGCATGTGAACTCTTAGCTGTGGCATGCATGTGGGAGCTAGTTCCCTGACCAGGGATTGAGCCCAGGCCCCCTGCATTGGGAGCACAGAGTCTTATCCACTGCGCCACCAGGGAAGTCCCTTGATTAATTTTTAAAAGACATTACATAATTATTTCTTTGCTTTATGGTTAGTTTTTAAATTACACTGTTTTCTTTCTCTCCCTCTCTCTCAAAGAGAATATTAAAAACGCCAAACTATGTTTCCTAGAAATCTAAAATGAACAACAAAATTGCTGCTGAAGAAAGCTGTGGTTTTGTAGATCTGCATGATTGCTTTCCTTCATATTTTGAATTTCAATTTTTTTCTAACTTTTCACTGATTTGAATTTTTTTGTCAGACTTTACTAAACTGTACTATCAAGTGAACTACACTGAATGAGTTATTGTTCCCCAAGGTTTACCCTTAACATTTCATATCACTATTTTTTCTTCCTCTCTTCCCATTGTCATTTCTGTGCATCCCGAATACAACAGATCATGGCTTCCACTGGGATCTCCAGGTAGAGCATTTCCAAGGTTTCCTATAATTGGTGTCTGCTATGCCTGCTCACTGAACGTTATGTAAATGATGGCAGGGACTAAGAACCCAGAGGTGTGTGTATGTGTGTATGATCCTGTATGAATGGATGTGTGTGAGTGCATTTGAGTGTGTGAATGATCTCTGTGTGTATGTTGATGTGAAGGGGATAACTGAAAGATTTGAGTAACAATTTTCAAGTCAGGATCTTCCTTACCCTGTCTAGTGTAGTGATAAATTTTTCAGATTGTAATACAACTTTATACATCTGTTGGGCATTTATTGTTTAAAAGTCACAGTACTAGCAGCTGTTAAGGAAAATAGTTTTTCTTAGAAAGTAAAAAACCTATTGGGAGAGTGGTTGAAAAAGGAAGGGGGAAGAACTAAGTAACTAGAAATATTAGGAAATGGGACAGTGGCCTAGGGCCTACTTTATATTGGGTAGTCAGACACAGCCTCTCTGAGGAGGTTCCTGCTTAAGTTAAGCCCTGAATATCAGTTATCCAACCAGGATGTTGAACTGAAAGTTACATGTCATTAAGGATATTAGTATTTTGGAATTTCAGAAAAGATACTAATCTGATTTGACTGTGGGGTCCAGAAAGTTTTCAGATAAGATAAGGCATTTCAGAAAGATGGGACACAGGCAGGAAGGAACAGAGGGCGGAGGGATAAATGTAACTGTGGGAATGAACTAAGTGATGGAGCCCATGGCAAGGAACAAAGGGGCGAGTCCAGGAAACAGAAACAGCTTCATCTTGGTTGCAGCTGAGGGTAGAATTATGTGAAATAAAGTGGAAAAGGTGTTTGAGATCATATTGTGTAGGGTCTTAAATGGTTGTGTGGAGAATCTGTATTTAAAAGTTCACGACGTAGCAGCATTAAAAGTACAAAAGAATGACACAATTGAAATTATAATAATGAGAGCTGCTATTTATTGACATTACTATGTGCCAAGTACTTCATATATACTATCCCTTTTTATATACTCCTTACGAAGTTGTAGAAGTTTATTATCACAGGTGAGTTAATCTGATGCTCAGCTGTGGGAAGTAATCTGCCTGTAAGTCACAGTACAAGAAGGGATTTGAACTGAGGTCAGAGAAATGCCTCAAGTCAGGGAGGCCAATTAAGAATCTGGTACAATCGTTGAGGTGTAAGATGTAAGGGGACATGAATTACAGTAGTGACCACGAGCCCAGAAAAGAGAAGATGCAAAGTCTATAAGATATAGGATCATATTTGATGTAAAGAAAAAAAAGGAATAAATATTTTAGATTATATAATCCAAGATGATATCATGGTTATTATTTTCAATTTTAATGCTATTAATATTTTTTCTAACTATTGTTTTTAGCATTTTAAACAAAATATGTACTCAGTATATGAGATTTAAAAAATACATAATAATAGGAGAGAGGGAATACTTTCCTAATTTCCTAACACTGCTAATGCTTTCGTACCTATTGATAATCACTGCTGATGCTTTGGTACCCTTCTGAACTTTCAAAAGTATATGCAGAGATATCTGAAGGATTCTTTTAAAAACACTTTAACATGATTATTATTGTACTGTAGGTGGAAGTTACAGCCTTTTACATTGAATTACCATTGCTTTTTCATATTGTTATATAAACTTCAAGAATATTTTACCATCTGTATAATAATGGGTTTCCATTACCTTATTTAATCATCTACTTACTGTTTCCATTTAGATTGTTTCTGGTATATTTTTAAAGATAGCTTTTATGTGCAGTTTTTTGTTTTTGTTTTTTTTTGCATTCAAGATTGTATACTTAGAATGGATTTTCAGAAATGAAATTATAAAATCAAAGAATTTGGCCATTAGAAATTGCGTGAAACATACTACCAAAATACTTTTCAAAGAGTTTTGCCAATTTAAATTCATGTCAATAATTTTTGAGAACTACATCTCACTACAGTCTCAAAAGCAAGGAATATTATATTTATAACATTATATCAAAGGAGAAATTTAGGGCAGTGCCAGTGAGATATGTCACATCATTCTGCAGGAGTTGCAAAAAGTAGGTTGCCAAAACATGGTTAAATGACTCCTAAGTCTCTTACCACATAGAAAAAAAAAAGTGAAGAGGGTAGATGGAGTAAAGATTGTTAAAAGGATTTTGATTTGGGGAGGGAGCTGCTAGTTTTCTGTGTATTGGACACATTTTCCAAGTGAGGTGGGACTGGGGTACCTACTCCTCCCTTTAAATCTTATAAAATAAGTTTGTACAGCACAGATGGAAAACCCAGAATTGGGTCCTGTTCCACTGGAGGAGTCAATGATTTGGACTCTGATTCCTTCCTGAGAAATCTCAAGTTTGAGAAGTCGGCTGGGTATTGAAGAAGATGTGGCCCCACTCTGCGTTTGTTATGGGAACTAGACAGGATCACGTGGGAGTGAGACAAGGTGGATTTAGGCCAGAGGCCCTGGGCAGGTGTACACACTTCATCAGAGACAACCTGGAGGTGAGGCTATCTTCCTGGGCTGGTAAGTGAAGGAGGTCCTCAGATGCAGAGAGATGTATTTCTGTAGAGCTTGGTTTTACAGGAGAGAGAAGCCTAGCCTGGGTGTAGGTCTCAGTGAAAAAGGCTGCTGAAAGAAAAGGTCAAGCTTTAATGAAGGTTTAATCGTTTGCCGGCACCAGAGAGTATTTTGGTAACTTCTTGCCTTTTTTCCCCTCCAACCAGTAGTTTGGGGTCTGTCCTTTTCATCTGTGGGCAGAGCAGGAGCTCACTCCACTGAACAAATTTACAGGGACAACGAGAGATTAAAATAAAGGGAAAGGGGAGTCCTACAACTTTGTTTTCATTTATATTTATTTAGCAATCTGTGAAGTTTAACATTTTTGACAGTTTGATTGACCAACCATATTTCTCTTTTAAATTATCAATAAGCATATTTATTTCTTTCAGTAGTAGTCTACTTAAGTTTTCAAGGGAAAAGAAGAAAACATGAATATGGCTTCTATGACATGAATTGGATTATATGGGAAATCACGACCAGCTATTCTTGAAAATCCTTCATGCAATAAGCAAAACTTCCAATAAAAACAAGTATAAATTTGAATGGTAAATCTTTGTATTTTAATCAAATACCTAAAAATATTCTTTTTTACACTTTCTATTTGATGACTTTGTAGTTTCTGTATGTATATTGAAGTTACATTTCATCCTAGTTATAGCAAAAATAGCAAAGTGCTATTTAGAAGGGTTTGTGGCCGTGTAGGAGTCAGGCAGTGTAGTGTAATGGAAAAGGTACCAAAATTTAACCGCAGAATAGCATTGTTCAGTTCAGCCCCAGTTTTGTCTCTTACTAATTATGTGGCATTGGAAGAGTAATTTAACCTCAGAGTCTCAGGTTTTAAATATGAAAACAGAGAGAGTTGCCATATAGAATAAAACAAGGTGGTGTATGTGAGGCAGAATGGAGTAGTTTGTGTCTTGGCCTCCTACCCCCCTCTTCCCACCGCACTCCTACCTCACGCTTACTCCTTCTATTTGTAGGGAGGGTGTCTTTGGGTGGCAAGTCAGACAGATAATCTGTCAGCATAATAGCATCAAAGCTCTTCTAAAATAGGCAGTGTCAATACAAGCAAGAGAAAAATCTGTTGATATTTCTTTTTGAAGCGCCTTAACAGGATCAGCTGGGGAAATGTTTCAGATTTTCAAAAGTTCCCCCAAACTTAATACATTATCAGTAAGAAAAATAAACAGTGATTTCCTAAACATGAGCACTCTCTGCTCTCCTCCACCTAGCGCGTGGAAAGCAATGTGGCACTAATCATTATTTCTTCAGCAGTGCAAATTACCTCTGCCTTGTATTCCCACCCTACCTTAAACACAGGGTTCCCTTTCATGTTATAGCCAGAAGGGTGAGCTTGTTAAAAACTTGTCCCACCACTCTCCAAAGTGCCATTCAGGGATCCACTCATGTGCCTCTCATTAATGACAAAGACCTGTGTCTAAAGGAGTGTGCAAAACCCCAGAGAGTGTAAAGATTCAAAGTGTTATTGAGGCCAAACCATCTTATCTGTAGGTGAGCCTTCCGGGTCATGGTAGATTCACCCAGATGAAATAAAGTGTAGAATTTTCCATGTGCCTGCGCCTCCTGTGCAATCACTCAATGCAGAGCTTTAGATCACCTCCTCCATACTGAATACAAATTACCCAATAAAACAAATAAAAGCTCTCCAAGGCTATATCATACATCATATAAATTGTTTAGCTCCATTGAAAAAACAAGTGTTATGCAGGTCAAGTAGCAAAGTTAAATATCCACATTTACAAAATTTAGAAGTAATTGTTTAAAATCAAAATGCAAATTAATTCCTTTCCTCCTTTTGAAAACTATTTCATAAAATTAAAAGTACACCTCAAAAAGCCAAATATATGCCCATTTTCTTTATATAACTTCCATGTGTATATAGCTTTTATTAATGTAGTTTTATAGGGGTGAAGATTCTAAAGAAAATATGTCTATTAAGTATTGCAGAACTATGAGGGATTGCTTATTCAGACCCTTGATTAAAACAATACTTCCAGGTTTGAGGATTTTTATCCTCTGCTGGAGAACTGAACAAAACCCCTGTAATTTAGTTATGCAACATTACTCAGTTTAACTGGCATTTATGTTCTCCCATGTTCAAACACGAATGGGGAAAGAACATTCCTCATCCATCAGAGGACACGGACTGTATTTTGTTAGGATAGTCATCTTGTTATGTCCCATTCAGCTCAGCCCCATTAAGCTTTTGGGCCTAGAATTGCTGCCTGCTGCCAGGATTAATATCTCAGTATTTTTCCCCCTTAGTTTATGGTTACTTTTCAGGAATTAAATGATCATTCAGAAAGTTGACTTCAGTTTATGAGCTGTTAAACCTATGGTAGATATGATACAGCAAAAGGGAAAGCATAAAAGTTATTAGTAGCAAGTTTCCTTTGCAGATATTTTCTGGTTCCATTTTTTTTTTCTTTAAGACCAAAGAGCCATATTCCTTCCTAAACCTTCCTCCTATGTGATTCCAGGTTTTATATCAATATGGACCAGGGTCCCCCAGGTAGTAAAGGGAAGCTTATCCAATAAGCATCAATATTTCTTCCTTTAAAATGGCAGTTTTTGGGGCTTCCCTGGTGGCGCAGTGGTTGAGAGTCCGCCTGCCGATGCAGGGGACGCGGGTTCGTGCCCCGGTCCGGGAAAGATCCCACGTGCCACAGAGCGGCTGGGCCTGTGAGCCATGGCCGCTGAGCCTGCGCGTCCGCAGCCTGTGCTCCGCAACGGGAGAAGCCACAACAGTGAGAGGGCCGCGTACCGCCAAAAAAAAAAAAAAAAAAAAAGGCAGTTTTCCACATACGTTAATTTCTCTTTCTCCCACCATCGTGTTTATTCTGCAAGTGAGGTAAAACACTATATGCCATGGTAATAAAGTCTAGATAAATGAAAAAAATGTCATGGAATGAAAAAGAGTTTTTTTGGTGCTCAAGGTTGTCTATATGACTGTTGATAAAACGTGTAAGATTGACAGCTCTGGAAATTAAAATTTGTAGTCTATAGAATGGATCAGCAGTTGGTGGCAGCAGGAATCATCATCATCAGTAAACAGTATTCGTTGAACTACACTTTATGTGTATCAGCTAGTTCAGGCATAAATCTCTGTTAACTCTCTACAATCAAAGCATTGTTGCATTAAATGGAAATTTATGAATGAATATTTGAATTACCATAGATGCCCAAAATGTTTAATCTGTTTGCTTTACTGCTGGTCATGTGCTTTGCCAGTTTCTAACTTTTAGCAGACTTAGGAAGCTCTCTATTGTTTTTTCCTCAGGGAACTACTTACTCTGGCAATACTTGGCTACTGTGTCATTCACAAATACAAATAGACGCTAAAACAACAAAACAAACAAACAAAAACGCTGCTCTGTTATACCCACATCCTGAAACAGAGAATAAGAGTGAAGCACACAACATTTTTTCAGTGCATAAATTCACCATGTTTATTCTCTGTAGATAAGTTAATAATTGAAGACTTCTATTTCCCTCTTCTATACGTGGTTTACACTTGGTTTCCTTAAGGACTGTCTCTTTATCTCTCTCTTTTTTAAAATTCAAATTGAGTTAGGGCCCGCAAATTAGAGAAGAGTTTGAGAATATTTAAAACAGTAAAAAAGTAAACGTGTAATTATAAATTCTGTTAAAATCTAAGGGCCTCATTAACCATTGCATTTTTAAAACTCACCCCCGGTTTCCAGCTCACTGATAATTCAAAACCTTCCGTAACACACTGTCCCCATACCACACTCCCGTCTCAGCACATGTCTGCTCCTGGGCCCGTTGACTTTCCTCTTTTTTTGGTGCCACTCTAACTTATTTATATATTCCACTGTAGGGAAATTGGTTGTTTGCGTATGTCTCTCCCATTAGACTGAGAGTTTATTGAAGGAAGGTTCTCAGTTGGTGGCATCTTTGTAAACTCATCCTGGTCGCCTCACACAGGACCTGGCACACTCTGGATACTCTGTCAATATGCATAGAGTAAATATATGTGTCTTATGACAACATCTGTTCCTTCCAGTCATTACTGCCACTCATATTTCATCCTGTGTTTGTTTGCTGGACGAACTCTAAAACTTTGGATTGTTTTGAGGAATAACTTAGAAGTTTTCTCTGAACTGATATTTTCAGGTCTTGGGTGCACTGGACCTAAATCCCTTAAATAAGCAAATAGTTTTCAGGGAAGCAGGCTACCATCCAGCCCTCATTGGCAGGGTCTAAACTTCTCTAATGAGGGCTGGCTGCTATTCTGAGCCAAGAGCCCTGTCTGTCTGTTTCTATTTAACAGCAAAGTCCTTAATCTTCATCATTCTCAAACCCCCATTTGTTTTCCAATTTTTCTCACATTCTTAACATAAGCCAAATAAAGTAGTTCCATTTCCTGTCCATTTTAATATCATATTTTTACAGGATACTCATGGATATCAGATTTTTCTGCGTCTTTCCCACTAACTAAACCATTTTTTCTGCTTTCAATCTGTAGAGAAAAATCTTTCTCCACTGGCTTTTGATTCTGATTAAGGGTAGCCTTGTCTGTCACAGAGAACTGATAGTATGCGACAGTAGCTGGATGTGTACACAAATAACTGTACTGCAGTTTTGATAAGCAAAAGATGTGAAATATGTCCAAGGACCAAAGAATATAGAGGAAAGAGAGATGCTCTCTGCTTGGAGATGTCAAGGACTGACTCCAGAGTCTATCAGACAAATCACAGGGCCAAGGGCATTTCGGAAAAGTCTGCAGCATGTGTAAAGGCCCAGAGGCATGACAGAGCATGGCATGGGCAACTGCTGGAAGTTCTTTATCTCTGAAGCATGTAGTATAACTTTGGAAGTTGTGGGAGATATGGTTACAGCAGTGAAGGGGGTTCAATATGAGAGACATAGTACAATTAGATACCCGTTTTAGAAAGTTAACCCTGGCATCAAGGTAGAACCTAAATTAAAAGGAATGAGAATCATCAGTACATCCATCAGTACATCAGTACATCTAAAGTGAACATCAAGGCATTTAAAGATAAAATAATAGAATCACAGGGTTAAGGGATTAACCATTTTCTATCCTGGAAAAAGGAAGCTATTTTAAAGGGTTACAAATTGTGAGGATGAGTAAGAACTCTAGGGAATAACAGTGCATAGTAATGGAGATGTTGGAAATTTGAATATTGAGCAGTGAGTTATGTGTACATAATTGAGAATTCTAAGGTTGTATGTGTATAATAAAAGGCTCATAGAATTAAACAATAATATACATGAGCATCTGTGATGTGCTCTGTGCCTTGCTGTATGGAAAGGATATACATGAAGAGTAGAAAAGAAGAAAAGCTCCCTGATTTTCAGGAGCTGGGGACCCATATAAAACTGAAACAAGTTTCTAATAAGTTCTGAATTGTGGATTTTAATGTTGTGGGACTTCAGAAATAAGTTAGATCAATGTCTTCATTCTACATGCCAGGTGTATAGAGTTTGGAGGAAGTGATGGTATAGCGTGATCCCAGGGGATCACCGGAGTGAAAGTAGAGAGAGGATGGAGCCTAATTCATTTGTAGAATTGGAGACTGGCTGGAACATAATTGGTTTAAAATCAACAGAACATGTTGAGGAATAGCAAGGAAAAGTTTGTGTAAGTGCAGTGGAAACAGATTACAGAGACTACCTCATCACTCAAACAGGGAGATTAAATGGTGGAGTTGGCAATTGGGAAGCCCTAAAGCTTTTGCCCTTCATGGCATGGGGGAGAGACAAAATAAAGGTGTTGCAGGAAGGCTGGTCTTGGAGGAGATGTATATGATGCAGTCACAGAAGGCTCAGAGCAGCTTCCAAAGAAGAATTACCAATCACCCAACTGTCTTCGCAACATGAGACCTCAAAGTGCTTCCTTTTGTGCCCTTCTTGTGTCTAGACACAACTTCTGTTTGCCGTTATAATTTTTTTTGATACATTGCTCATAGCCAGAATTCAGAAGATACCCCACTTCTATGGAGAATGTGAAGACATGAGTTTTATGCCACTACATGTAAAGATCCTGCTACTACAAGTAAAGATTCTTGCTAGCGGTTTCCTCCGATGTGACTTGAGATATTTTACTTTCTTCCTTCTCTGCTAACCTGAGTAGATATTGAAAAAAAAAAAAAAAAGGAAAGCAGGAACTGTATAGTACTGAGCACAAGGTAAGCGTTACACATACTTTCTGAATAAAATAATACATTAAAAAAATCTATGGATAGTTAGAGAAACCTCCTCATTGTGGAGGCTGTAAACCTCTTTTTTTTTTTCTGGACATTTGGCTAAATCTGCAGGTAGACATAGTAAACCCTGCTCTCGTATTCCAGCGCATATTGTAACTACAAACAACTGAGGCTGATTTCCACAGCCACGTTAGAAAAGTTAGGCCTGCCGTTGAGTTCCACCTCTGTAATACTTGGCTTTCATATAACAGTTTTCAAGCTTCATTTAGTTGGTACTGAAGAGCCCACTGTTGCTATAATATGTATGGAAAAATGATTCTAGTCAGGCGCACTAAATTCCTTGAGTAAATATGTGTAGTGGAAAGAAGAAACACATTAGGTCTGGTACTAGTTTGAGGCCTGGCAAACGAAATACTCTATGAACTTCTAGTTTTAAAAAATGAATTCAATGCTGGAAACGCAAGCTTTGTGGCAGCATTGCCATGACTGGCTGCTGTTGGAGAGCTGACACCGTTCCGATAACACTGTGTTCATGTGGACCAAATCTGTGAATTTAGGAAGGAAAAAGAAGGAGCAAAGTTAAGGAGGCAATTACTGTCAATTATACCGCAAAGGCTATGTGTGGAAAACATTAATAAATCACTGAAAAGTAAAGAGCTGGGAAACTGCCATTTAAGTGGAAAACTTGTATATCAGAAGTAGCAAACTAGAAGCAGGTGGTATGAATCTGGCTTGGACGTGTGTTTTGTTTGGCCTTGGTGTTTTAAAAACGTAAACTTGTCTGTCTTTATGTATGGCTTGTGGTCTCTGCCTCTCCACTTTCCCCATCATGCTCTACTGTCTTATACTGTCACTCTCAATTCTTTTATGCACCTGATGTTATTCAAATTTGCACCACCTAGAATAATTTTTTGAGGTTTTTTTTTTTTTTTTTTTTTTGTAGCAGTATTATATTGTAGTAGAAAAACTTTGAAGGCAAAAGACTTGAGGTGAAATTTGAATTAAGTGATTTGTTGACTGGGCAGTGCATCTCTATAAACTTTATTGTTCTCCTCTTTAAAAGAAGAGGCAAAAATAACACTACCTGCTATGCTTATCCCATAGGCTAACGCAGGCTAAATGTGGAATTACAAGTAAGATACGGTAGGAGGATATTTTTCACCCTAAGTGTGGTATGGTTAGCTATTATTTTGTTTCAAAATGAAGAACTTTGTTTCTTGAATCCTTTAATTCACAGACATTTCACAACGATTATAACCAACTTTGGGAATCATATGTCTGGGCCCTTTCAAGTTTCTGGTCTACGTATGTCATTAGATCTCAAACTTGATGCACAATGGAATAAATGGTGGAGCTTTAAAAAATACTTATGACTTCCCTAATAATTCTGAGCTAATTGATCTGGGGGTGGTCTGGGCTCTGGAGTTGAGGCTGTTTTGTTTTTGGTTTTGTTTCTGTTTGTTTTTACACTCCCCAGTTGATTTTAATGAGTAGTCAACACTTGAGAACTATGGCTTACACTGATTCAGTAAAAATATCACTTAAAAAAAGAAAAGAAAAGAAAAGAAACATCACTGAATTATAAAATTTAGCCAGAACTGATTTGGTCATTCTCAGACTATTTTGTAGTAAAACAGATATTGCTGGTCAGTTATTCCATCTTTTAATTCAGTGATTCTCAAAGTGTGGGCAGTATTAGTACCACCTGGTATAATAAGCTGACTAATGGCCCCCCAGAGATGTCCTAATCCCCAGAGCTGATGAATGTTATTTTACATGGCAAAAGGGACTTTGAAGGTGTAATTAAGTTAAAAATCTTCAGATGAGTACAATAGCCTGGATTATCCAGGTAGGCCCAGGGTAATCACAAGCATCCGTATAAGAGGAGGTGGAAGAATTCAAGTCAGAGAAAGTATGTAAGGACAGAAGGTGGGAGTCACAGAAAAGCGAAGAGGTCACTGCTGGAAGCATCTCTGGCTTTGAAGATGGAGAAAGGGGCCATAAGTCAAGGAATGTAAGTGGCTTCTAGGAGCTGGAAAAGGTGAGGAAATGGACCCCTGCATCCCCAAGCAATTCTGCCGACAATGATTTTAGCCCTTTGAGACCCAATTTCAAATTTCTGACCTCCCAAACTGTAAGATAACAAATTGGTGTTGTTTTAAGCCACTAAATTTGTGGTGATTTGTTATAGAAGCAATAGGAAACTGATAACCTGGAAATTCATTAAAAATACACATTGTCAAGGCCTCTCCTGGACCTACCATATCAGGATCTCTAGAGGGTGCGTTCAGTAATTCAGCCTTTCGTGAGCTCTCCAGGTGATTCTGATGCACAGTAAAATTTGAGAACCATTGCTTTAGATTATGTTATTTAGTTTCTTTTCTTTCTAAAATTTATGGTTTGAATGGCTTTGAAGTGGGAGAGTATGTACAAACACTCAATTTGATTACAGAAAGTTTTATATAGGGAAATAGATTAAAAATAATCCTTTGAAGAAGGCATTTAAACTGAAGCTAGTTTGGGGAAGATTCTCAATGTCTGGCATGATCGCTAGGCTTGTAAAAATGTGTGTTTTAAGAGAGTTCTGATCTTTAGTACAGAAATTACAGACTTCAACTTAACACATTCTTATTTGGTGAGCACACAATTGATAATATCACTAGACATCCCTTCTTGTTATAGGAGGCTTTGAGGAAGAGGTAAAGTCAACCTAGGAATCCCAAATCCTATCTTCTTTTCAGTTTCGGTGCTATTCTCACAAGAAGTTTAATTTGAACCTGAAGTGGAACAGCTAGCATATATTCACATGCTTTAAACGTCCATGCATTGTCAGAGAGAGTGGGGGGGGGGAGAATTTACATTTTAACAAAATGTTTGTAATTTCAAAATACCTTGATTGACTACCGCCCAGTGAGTGAAAACCATATGCAGTCAGTAAACGTGGAAATTCTCTGCTGCTTTGATTCTCATAATGAAAACTTCAAGCAGCCCCACATCTGTTCCCTTAGGTCTATCTAATCCCATTGTGTCTGTTTAAACTGTTGGCAAGTATGCACATGGTTTTGAAGACTAGGCGCCTCTCTGTGGGGAGCAGCATAGAGACTACTGATTTATATCCCTAAGGCTTCTGATGTATTGAAAGCCAAAAATTTCCACTTTGACATTGAATGGTGACTAGTTTAGCTACTATAATATTACCAATCCGGCAGCTCTTGAAACTGTCTGTATGTGAACTTTTCATTTGACCCAACTGGGTACTCTACATTTGTCACTTGAACCTAAGAACAATCTTCTAAAAACGTTGAAGTCACTTCTCCTTCTGTTATTTATAGCATGGCTGGTAATTTCTTCGTCAAACTACTTAACTGTATTTTATCATACTTTTAAAAATATGGTATGAGGATCTAAAGTTCAGGGAAGTATAACAATCAGTTGAAAAATACTAACCAGAGAAGTAATCATACAGTCTTGTGTCACCTGACATGCAGTGAACAAGCTGATGAATGAGTTAGGATTTAAATGGTAATTATCATTCATCATTATAATAGACTTATTAATTCATAAATTCTTGGTAAGCCAATTTTCTATAAAAAGGTTAATAATAAAAGTGGAAAAGAAAAAAAATTGCCTCAATGTGATAAAAAATGTAAGAGCTAAAATATCTTTACTGCCACATATCCCTCCTAATTATCCAGTGGTTTTATATTAAATGTTTCTTAATACAAGACTATATTTTCTCAGTATTTTGAAAGAACAAAAAGTACAATTTCTTTTATTACTCACCCCCTCACACTCCCCTATATGAACCAGCATAAATACAATAACCAAACTGAGATAATATTTGAACGCTCTAAATTAATATAATCCCAAATAAACTGAGACGGTTTTAAACAGTGATTCTTGTTAGTAAATGTCAAGATATCACATTTCAAGTGTTTACTGGACTAAATCTTGCATATTCCACACAGTAGCAGTATACAGATATCTGCTTCAGATTTATGTGCAGAAAAATGACAAATTGAGCCAAACGTAAGCATGATTAAGTTTTCTTTAGTTTGAAAATGCCAATCAGCCATCTTGACATCAATTTCAACAATACCGGTAAAGCATTTTTGTTGCACTCCATCACTTAATAGAGCTACAAAAAGAAATGCAACAACTGGAGAAGAAAAAAAATAAGATCAGCTCTAAACACTGCTAAAGTTTAATCCTAAAAAGTCAAAGATAAAACTTATTGAAATTCTTTCTTAAAATTCTTTAAACAGTCATTTAAAATCGTTACTGTTGATTATATTCAGAGAAATAGGACAGATTCTATTTGCATAACTTTTGCTCTCAGTTTGGAACATGAACAACAAAGTGCCATGATTAATGATTTTTACCATTCTTTTTGTTTTCCTGGTGATAGTTGGCATAAAAATGGGCTATCAACCATGTCAAATTGAAGTCAGTAGGAATAAAATAAATCAAAATCCTTAAGTTGAGTCAACTATAGAGTCAGAATATGATACTCCACTGGACAAATTTGCATCCAATTTTGGGGGGAAATTTTTGGTCATCAAAATAAGTGCATTTCCCATTAAGTTGGCAATAAAGCTTGAGGGAGAAAGATCACATTGTTTACTGTAAAACTGATACTATAAAGATTATATGAGATCACATGTATAGATACAGATATGTAAACTGTAATGGGATTTCAAATAACAGAATAATTATGAATTTCAAATTTTCCTTTATATGCAATAAAAGTTAATAGTACAGTAAAGATCCAAATCTCTAGGCCATAGGCAGATAACCTGCTGTTAACATTAGTGATTGGAATTTTGTTTAAATAATAGCTATATAATTAGGACCACATTGCCTGACAAATGTTTGGCACATACAGCTTCCAAGGTTTCATACACCTTGGAAAGAAAGAAGGCAATATCTAACAAAAGTTGATAATAGCCAAAACAACATGGAACAATAAGACCTCCCTCCCTCCCTCCCTCCCTCCCTCCCTTTCATTCTTCCATTTATTTTTTTGTTTTTATGTCGGAGAATATGTGTGTTAGGTGAGCTCTCTGATGTCTTCCCTTGAGGCTCATTTTATGCTCCTAAAACTGAATAATGGGGTGGCACATCAGACTGCAGTAGGGAATTTTCCTTTGTAATCGGAGTTCTGAGGAGATATGTTATACTGTATCGTGTTAGAAAAATTAAACAGGTCATCCATGCCTTTCTTGACTATTCTGTTCTTCTCCCTTAGTGGGCAAGAGTAGAATTTCCTGAGGAAGGATGCTCTCTGTCAGGCAGACAGCCCAATGCCCAACCAAAATAAATGAATAAATAGACTAGTTAGTTAATTAATTAATTTAAAATAAAGAAATAAATCAAAGGCTCAACTTTGCCACTTTATCACAGACCACCTTTGAACCTTAAACACCAGGCTGTGGCTGGGGATCTCAAGCCCTCTTTAGGTGGTTTAACAAGAGCTGCTTCCGTTAACACTAGGCCTGATGATAAATGTTATGTGGCTGGTTAGAGGTTGAAAAGTCATCAAGCTATAAAAGTCTATGTTGTTGCTGAGACTCCAGAGGACTAAGTAGTGTTGGATAATAAACTCAAGTTGTATGAGAATCAGAACATTACAGACAAAGCATTACAACATGAAATTCGTAATTTATTTGAATCAACACATATATGATTAATAACAAAATAACCTCTCTCCTGAGTGTTACTTTGTTTCTATAAACATCCTGTAAACCTTTGGAATCATTCTTATGTAGAAAGTTCATAGGTGTGATGTACACAATTTGTTGTTTGTGCTGTTGTTAGAACTGTTGACCTGTTACTTATTCTCATCATATTTTCCATGTACATTTTTGCAAATATACATGTAAAGTTCATGCATTCTCAAAATTGTTAAAATATATTGAGTACATTTTCTTTCTTCCTGCGACTTCCAATTTCAGGTGTTGTTTTCAGTTTTCTAAAGTGGCAGTTTGTTACTTATTTACTCAACTAAGTTCCTGAAAAAGATCGGAAAGTTCTGACTGCTGGGTTTGTGTGTGTGTGTGTGTGTGTGTGTGTGTGTGTGTGTGGTGCTGATCAAGAGAGGGAAATGCATTTGCACTGTAAGCACAATTCCTCGAATTCTGCCTTCCATCTAGAGACCGGAGCAATCAATCATGACTGACATGATGAGATGCAAAGAGTAAAGATGGCAGGACATGATCACCTACAGAAACTGTTATATTTATCCCATCTGTAACTCATTCATTGTTGCTCCAGTTTTCCTAACATTCTCCCACTCACCTCTGAAAAATTGGCAGAAAATTTGGATGGGTTTATTTTTATGACCTCGTGGTTTCATTCTATTCAATATTTTGGGGGAAATACCAACTCTCATGCTGACTTCTTTCATTAAATATATATTTTAAAAATATACATACTCTGAAAACTGAGAATTCTATATTTATCTAACTAGTTGATTTAGTGCGTAAGATACCTAATCTCCTAGCACTTAACAGCCAGGCACCCCATCAGGTTCCTTGGAAAAGTGAGCATGCTTATCTTGGTAACAATGAAACACTGTTTTTAGGATAGATTTCCTCTCATCTGCCAGCATAGCACATGAAATCCCAAACTAAACTGTTGGGACACATCCTCCAAGCTCCCTCACTCTTAGTTACTTCTCTCTGTGCTGACTTCTGGTGTCCTCATGAAAGAGTACAACCAGAATGCCCACTCTCCAACCTGGTTTTGACTCTCTTCCTGGGAGAGATCAAATGATAATGATTTCTTCTGCTACCAAAGGAATTTCAGAGTTCTGGGAGAAAGTAGGCCTCAAGATGGAGAGAAATGGACAAATATTCCTCAGCCTTTGTTTTTTGCTCACAATGATCTCCCTTTGCCTTACAATACATACACTAGCTAGTATGTGTTATGGAATACTGAAGCATTTATTTGGAACTTACAACACTGCCTTTATACCTAACCATATTTTATACTTTATGCTTTGGCAAACAATATTTAAGCATTTCCATGTAAAAGGGTATTCCTTTTCTCTCTTTATGCCTTCACAGCACGTAACATTTCTGTTTTTCTTTCTCTGTAGACACGCAAACTTACACACACACATGCACTCTCATGCATGGCATAATCAGCGAAGCAAATTTGGCACATAAAATACTTGGCATTAAAGAGCACAGTGTGTACAGTTAAATGCATATAACATGTGGATTATCTTATAATGCCCAATTCTGGCATTTAAAATTTTACATTAAACTTCCCTGGTTAGGATATCATCTCCATGCAAGCAAGAATTATTTATTTGCATATTGATCACCATATTCCCAATGATTGGCACATAGTAGGCACACATTCAATATTTGTTGAATAAATTAGAAATATACCTTTAACCCTGAAACTTCATCAGATAAGAAAAAGATAATTTGTAATAGAAAAGCTATGACATGATTTGTGATTAGTAATTCATGAAGAGTGAATACTGTTGATTCACAGGGAACACAAGTTTTCGTGTGGGTTCCTGACAACCTTTCAACTTGAAAATTATTTTAAACAGAAATTTGGTCTAAAGTTGAGAAACAGGGATTCAATATAGAGTTTCTGTTCGCAGGGAGATGGTCTTCTTGCAGATCTGATATGGAGCCAGCACACAGGTATATCTATACCGGGTATACGGGTACTGAAATGTTTCCATACTGGCTGATAACTATTATAAATGCTCAGCCTCAAATACCTTCTGTAGCCCCAGGCATTTCAATCTCCTTAAGAATTCCCGGGACCTTCCTGCAATCCCACAAAGAGTTAGTGCCCAGTAGAGCAGGGGGCCTCCTGCACGGTGGTCAGAGATCATTCTGAATGACCAGTGCCTCTGCTGTACTGCTTGCTAAATATTTTGAATATCATCTCTGTTTTCTTGTTAGAGTTCTGACAGGAAGCCAGTCCTTGCCATTCTCTCAAAGGTTTCATGAGAGGTGTAAAGTTGTCCTACCCACTGTGCAGAAGATCATTTAAAGGTTTGTTGAAAATGAATGAAAGAATGTGTAACTTTAATAGAGATCAACAGCATAGAACAAAGAGGCATGAGACGGGTAGCACTTCAGAGAGAACCGGTATAGAGTAGAAGTCAGGGAACAGAGATAAGAGAGTAATGCCTTGTCTTGGGCTACAAGGCAAGTGGAGAACAGAACAGCTTGACTGAATAATGATGGGAAGAAACTGGAGGAGGAGGTCAGAGACTGGACAAATGAATCTAGCTACAGTGGTGCCTCTGTGGGCACCCAGGCAGGCTAATGCTGGCATGGTGCACATGTGTGTCAGTCAAAGACATAGACATGAAACCTATCAATCTAATGGGTAAGTGGGGTAGCAGAAATCCAGGCAGTAACACGAAGTAAGGCAGTCCTGGTAACCCTGTTGGCTAAATACGGAATAAATGTGGATACCGGAACCTGAGAAACGAAGGGAGCTGGGGAGAAAAGGTTCTTGTGGCAGGATTGTATGTGTTTTATAATTCATTAAGCTAGCCAGAATTAATGAAGCACCTTATGGATTTCAGCTTTTAAACTCAAAGTGAGGCAATCACTTAAGGTTACTCACCTTCTTAAAACTTATTTTTCCTTTGATTTCTTCTCTGTCTGTCCTTTTGACTTCATAACTTTGTCTCTCGTTTATACCTCCAGTCCCCTCTCTCATATACCCACTAGCAGTAATCTTCACCCCAAAGTCCTGGTAAGTTGCTCTTTTCAAGTGGAAAGACCTACGGTAGCCTCAATCTTTTTTTTTGTTTTAATTTATTTAATTAACTTTTTTTTTTTTTGGCTGCATTGGATCTTTGTTGCTGTGCATGGGCTTTCTCTAGTTGTGGCGAGCGGGGGCTACTCTTCGTTGTGGTGTGCGGGATTCACATTGTGGTGGCTTCTCTTGTTGCAGAGCACAGGCTCTAGGCATTTGGGCTTCAGGAGTTGTGGCTCACGGCCTCTAGAGTGCAGGCTCAGTAGTTGTGGTGCACGGGCTTAGTTGCTCCGTGGCATGTGGGATCTTTCCAGACCAGGGTTCAAACTCATGTCCCCTGCATTGGCAGGTGGATTCTTAACCACTGAGCCACCAGGGAAGCCCAGTAGCCTCAATCTTAATGAACACAGTCTTTAACCTGGCCACAAAGCCAGCAAGCAGCTGAGCACTGGCGCTTGCCTTGGGTAAAGATGCAGGAATTTTTACATGAACCAGTTAAGCAGCGGAAGAGGACACAGAATTAGTCCAAAACCGAAGTAAAAGATAGATAAACTGAGGCAGAAGCCCTAATTTTTATAGTCTGGACCAAATCAGAAAGCATGTAATCAATGCTACCACTCAGAGGGCTCATTATCTGGTAGTGGTTTTATGAGAGATAACTTGTAGGTCATGTGGACTGGTAATGCTGTGGGTTCTGGTCAGCTTCTACAAGGATCAGCTGGGCCTGCAGCTGGTAATCATCTGTGACCCTGTCTGCTACATGCTGAAGAATGCAAAATCAGTTGACTTCGCAGGAGAAGGAAGCCATACACACACATGACAGCATAGTGCATGAAGGGGGGAAATAGTGTACACAAAAAGAACAATGACATATATAGCAAGAAGGAGAATATCTTGAATAGATACTGACCACTAGACATAATGAGAGCCAGTAAACTTCTTGTCACACACATAAGAACAAGAAAGCTGTTGGGAATACAAGACTAAAATATTGGCTGAGCCAATTCCTGGCAAGAGAAATATTACCAACTCCCTATTGAGGAAGAATTGGTAATAAATACTAAACTCATACACCTGTAGTATAAGTTTAACTCATAACTCATACATAACTTAATCTAGTTGATATTTTATAAGTTTTTTCACACAATGATCAAATTATTCTTAAAGAACTTTCTGGATTTAAAAACCCAGTTAAAGAGATTGGTTCACGATGGCAGAGTGGAAGGACGTGAGCTCACTCCCTCTTGTGAGAGCACTGGAATCACAACTAACTGCTGAACAGTCATTGACGGGAAGACACTGGAACTCACCAAAAAATATACTCCACATCCAAAGACAAAGGAGAAGCCACAATGAGATGGTAGGAAGGGCGCAATCACAATAAAATCAAATCCCATAACTGCTGGGTGGGTGACTCACAAACTGGAGAACACTTATACCACAGAAGTCCACCCACTGGAGTGAAGGTTCTGAGCCCCATGTCAGGCTTCCCAACCTGGAGGTCTCGCAATGGGAGGAGGAATTCCTAAAGAATCAGACTTTGAAGGCTAGCAGGATTTGATTGCAGGACTTCGACAGGACTGGGGAAACAGAGACTTCACTCTTGAAGGGCACACACAAAGTAGTGTGCACATTGGGACCCAGGGGAAGGAGCAGTGACCCCATAGGAGATGGAACCAGACCTACCTGCTAGTGTTGGAGAGTCTCCTGCAGAGGCGGGGGTGGCTGTGGTTCACCATGAGGACAAGGACACTGGGAGCAGAAGTTCTGGGAAGTACTCCTTGGTGCGAGCCCTCCCTCCCGGAGTCTGCCATTAGCCCCACCAAAGAGCCTAGTAGGCTCCAATGTTGGGTCACCACAGGCCAAACAACCATCAGGGAGGGAACCCAGCCCCACCCATCAGCAGACAAGCTGATTAAAGGTTTACTGAGCTCTGCCCACCAGAACAACAGCCAGCTCTACCCACCACCAGTCCCTCCAATCAGGAAACTTGCTCAAGCCTCTTAGATAGCCTCATCCACCAGAGGGCAGACAGCAGAAGTAAGAAGAACTACAACCCTGCAGCCTGTGGAACAAAAACCACATTCACAGAAAGATAGACAAGATGAAAAGGGAGAGGGCTATGTACCAGAAGAAGGAACAAGATAAAAGCCCAGAAAAACAACTAAATGAAGTGGAGCTAGGCAACCTTCCAGAAAAAGAATTCAGAATAATGATAGTGAAGACGATCCTGGATCTCGGAAAAAGAATGGAGACAAAGATGGAGAAGATGCAAGAAATGTTTAACAAAGATCTAGAAGAATTAAAGAACAAAAAACCTAGAAGAATTAAAGAACAAACAAACAGAGATGAACAATACAGTAACTGAAATGAAAAATACACTGGAAGGAATCAATAGCAGAATAACTGAGGCAGAAGAATGGATAAGTGACCTGGACGACGGAATGGTGGAATTCACTGCTGTGGAACAGAATAAAGAAGAAAGAATGAAAAGAAATGAAGACAGCCTAAGAGACCTCTGGGACAACATTAAACGCAACAACATTTGCATTCTAGGGGTCCCAGAAGGAGAAGAGAGAGAGAAAGGACCCTAGAAAACATTTAAAGAGATTATAGTCGAAAACTACCCTAACGTGGGAAAGGAAATAGCCACCCAAGTCCAGGAAGTGCAGAGAGTCCCAGGCAGAGTAAACCCAAAGAGAAACATGCCGAGACACATAGTAATCAAATTGACAAAAATTAAAGGCAAAGAAAAATTATTGAAAGCAACAAGGGAAAAACGACAAATAACATACAAGGGAACTCCCATAAGGTTAACAGCTGATTTCTCAGTAGCAGCTCTACAAGCCAGAAGGGAGTGGCATGATAAAGTGATGAAAGGGAAGAACTACAACCAAGATTACTCTACCCCATAAGGATCTCATTCAGATTCTATGGAGAAATAAAAAGCTTTACAGACAAGCAAAAGCTAAGAGAATTCAGCACCACAAACCAGCTCTACAACAAATGCTAAAGGAACTTCTCTAAGTGGGAAACACAAGAAAAGAAAAGGGCCTACAAAAACAAACCCATAACAATTAAGAAAATGGTAATAGGAACATACATATCTATAATTACCTTAAACATGAATGCATTAAATATTCCAACCAAAAGACACAGGCTTGCTGAATGGATACAAAAACAAGACCCATATATATGCTGTCTACAAGACACCCGCTTCAGACCTAGGGATATATACAGACTGAAAGTGAGGGGATGGAAAAAAATATTGCATGCAAATGGAAATCAAAAGAAAGCTGGAGTACCAATACTCATATCAGATAAAATAGACATTAAAACAAAGACTGTTACAAGAGACAGAGAAGGACACTACATAATGATCAAGGGATCAGTCCAAGAAGAAGATATAACAATTGTAAATATTTATGGACCCAACATAGGAGCACCTCAATACATAAGGCAACTGCCAACAGCTCTAAAAGAGGAAATCGACAGTAACACAATAATAGTGGGGGACTTAAACACCTCACACCAATGGACAGATCATCCAAACAGAAAATTAATAAGGAAACAGAAACTTTAAATGACACACTAGACCAGATAGATTTAATTGATATGTATAGAACATTCCATCCAAAACCATATTACACTATCTTCTAAAGTACACACGGAACATTCTCCAGGATAGATCACATCTTGGGTCACAAATCAAGCCTTGGTAAATTTAAGAAAATTGAAATTGTATCAAGTATCTTTTCCAACCACAACGCTATGAGATTAGAAATCAGTTATGGGGAAAAAAACGTAAAAAACACAAATAAATGGAAGCTAAACAATACGTTACTAAATAATCAAGAGATCACTGAAGAAATCAAAGAAGAAATCAAAAAATACCTAGAGACAAATTACAACGAAAACACGATGATCCAAAACCTATGGGATGCAGCAAAAGCAGTTCTAAAAGGGAAGTTTACAGCAATATAAGCCTACCTCAAGAAACAAGAAAAATCTTAAATAAACAATCTAAACTTACACTTAAAGGAACTAGAGAAAGAAGAAAAAACAAAACCCAAAGATAGTAGAAGGAAAGAAATCACAAAGATCAGAGCAGAAGTAAATGAAATAGAAATAAAGAAAACAGTAGCAAAGATCAATAAAACTAAAAGCTGGTTCTTTGAGAAGATAAACAAAAGTGATAAACCATTAGCCAACTCATCAAGAAAAAGAGGGAGAGGACTCAAATCAATAAAATTAGAAATGAAAAAGGAGAAGTTACAACAGACACCGCAGAAATACAAAGCATCCTAAGAGACTATTACAAGCAACTCTATGCCAATAAAATGTATAACCTGGAAGAAACGGACAAATTCTTAGAAAGGTAACCTTCCAAGCCTGAACCAGAAAGAAATAGAAAATATGAACAGACCAATCACAAGTAATGAAATTGTAACTGTGATTAAAAATCTTCCAACAAACAGAAGTCCAGGACCAGATGGCTTCACAGGTAAATTCTATCAAACATTTATAGAAGAGCTAACTCCAATATTTCTCAAACTCTTCCAAAAAATTGCAGAGAAAGGAACACTCCCAAACTTATTCTATGAGGCCACCATCACCCTGATACCAAAACCAGACAAAGATACTACAAAAAAAGAAAATTACAGACCAATATCACTGATGAATATAGATGCAAAAATCCTCAACAAAATCCTAGCAAACAGAATCCAACAACACATTAGAAGGATCATACACCATGATCAAGTGGGATTTATCCCAGGGATGCAAGGATTCTTCAATATATGCAAATCAATCAATGTGATACACAGTATTAACAAATTGAAGGATAAAAACCGTATGATCAACTCAATAGATGCAGAAAAAGCTTCTGACAAAATTCAACACCCATTTATGATAAAAAAAAAATCCTGGAAGCGGGTATAGAGGGAACTTACCTCAACATAATAAAGGTCATATATGATAAACCGACAGCAGACATCATTCTCAATGGTGAAAAACTGAAACCATTTCCTCTAAGATCAGGAACATGACAAGGATGTGCACTGTTGCCAGTATTGTTCAACATAGTTTTGGAAGTCCTAGCCACAGTAATCAGAGAAGAAAAAGAAATAAAAGGAATAAAAATTGGAAAAGAAGAAGTAAAACTGTCACTGTTTGCAGATGACATGATTCTATACATAGAGAATCCTAAAGATGCCATCAGAAAACTACTAGAGCTTATCAATGAATTTGGTAAAGTTGCAGGATGCAAAATTAATTCACCGAAATCTCTTGCATTCCTATGCAAGATTTTTCAGATGAAAAATCTGAAAGAGAAATTAAGGAAACACTCCCATTTACTATTGCAACAAAAAGAATGAAATACCTAGGAATAAACCTACCTAGGGAGACAAAAGACCTGTATGCAGAAAACTATAAGACACTGATGAAAGAACTTAAAGATGATACCAACAGATGGAGAGAGATACCATGTTCTTGGATTGGAAGAGTCAATATTGTGAAAATGACTATACTACCCAAGGGAATCTACAGATTCAATGCAATCCCTATCAAATTACCAATGGCATTTTTTACAGGACTAGAACAAAAAGTCTTAAAATTTGTATGGAGACACAAAAACCCCGAGTAGCCAAAACAGTCTCCAGGGAAAAGAATGGAGCTGGAGGAACCAGACTCCCTGACTTCAGGCTATACTACAAAGCTACAGTGATCAAGACAATATGTTACTGGCACAAAAACAGAAATATAGATCAATGGAACAGGATAGAGAGCCCAGAGATAAACCCATGCACCTATGGTCAACTAATCTATGACAAAGGAGGCAAGGATATACAATGGAGAAAAGACAGTCTCTTCAATAAGTGGTGCTGGGAAAACTGGACAGCTACATGTAAAAGAATGAAATTAGAACACTCCCTGACACCATACACAAAAATAAACTCAAAATGGCTTAGAGACCTAAATTTAAGACTGGACACTATAAACTCTTAGAGGAAAACATAGGCAGAACACTCTGACATAAATCACAGCAAGATTTTTTTTGATCCACCTCCTAGAATAATGGAAATAAAAACAAAAATAAACAAATGGGACCTACTGAAACTTAAAAGCTTTTGCACAGCAAAGGAAACCATAAACAAGATGAAAAGACAACCCTCAGAATGGGAGAAAATATTTGCAAAAAAATCAATGGACAAAGGATTAATCTCCAAAATATATAAACAGCTCATGCAGCTCAGTATTAAAAAAACAGACAACCCAATCCAAAAATGGGCAGAAGACCTAAATAGACATTTCTCCAAAGAAGACATACAGATGGCCAAGAAGCACATGAAAAGCTGCTCAACATCACTAATTATTAGAGAAATGCAAATCAAAACTACAATGAGGTATCACCTCACACCAGTTAGAATGGGCATCATCAGAAAATCTACAAACAACAGATGCTGGAGAGGGTGTGGAGAAAAGGGAACCCTCTCGCTCTGTTGGTGGGAATGTAAATTGATACAACCACTATGGAGAACAGTATGGAGGTTCCTTAAAAAACTAAAAGTAGAATTACTCTATGACCCAGCAATCCCACTACTGGGCATATACCCTGAGAAACCCATAATTCAAAAAGACACATGCACCCCAATGTTCATTGCAGCACTATTTACAATAGCCAGGTCATGGAAGCAACCTAAATGCCCATCAACAGACGAATGGACAAAGAAGATGTGGTACACATATACAATGGAATATTACTCAGCCATAAAATGGAACAAAATTGGGTCATTTGTAGAGACATGGATGGATCTAGAGACTGTCATACAGAGTGAAGTAAGTCAGAAAGAGAAAAACAAATATCATATATTAATTCATATATGTGGAACCTAGAAAAATGGTACAGATGAAGCAGTTTGCAGGGCAGAAATAGAGACACGGATGTAGAGAACAAACGTATGGACACCAAGGGGGGAAGTAGTGGGGGTTGGGGGTGGTGGTGTGATGAATTGGGCGATTGGGATTGACGTGTATACACTGATGTGTATAAAATGGATAACTTAATAACCTGCTGTATAAAAAAATAAAACTCAAAAATTCAGAAAAATAAAAACCCAATTAAAGCTCCCCATCCAGGTGCTGAGAGAGGATTCCAATTATTTTATCAATAGACCAATGCCTCAAAAAATCTGACTTAAGTTTTCATTGACCTTCTTACCTTTAATCCTTCTTGGGGGGAAAAAACAGTGGAGACAGAAGAGGACTACGTGATTGATACACTAGAAAATTTAATAACAAAAATATGAGGAGGTCAGTTTTTTAGAAGTGGTGATTAATAACTATTAATTTTGACACGTGAACACCAAGAGTAGGTTTTTATGGATCCACTCATAAGTTTTTTTTTAACCTTATATTTTGGGTAACAAGGAATGTTTTTAGTAGCAATATTATTCATTTATGAAATAAATGTGGATTCAATTAATAAGCTATATTCATACTCAGTCTGTCAAATTCCTGTTTTTAAACAACTTGGTTCACTGAGCAAGCTAATTTAATGCCTTACTAAAAAGAAAAAAGAATGGTCATTCTCTCTAGTTAAAGATACATGTGGATAGAATTTAAGCAAGTAAGTCTTTTCTCTGTGGAATACAAAAATATAACTGAGTATGTATTTTAAACACATATACACAATGGAAGAAATCAAGCTAAATGTGTGTGTTTAACCTCTTCAACTTTCTGAATATTGGATGTGGTGAGATTGGGTATGACAGTCAGGTAGCTAAGTTGAAAGTTTTCTCTTTGTATATGTTTTTTTACCCTTCTCTGTTCAGAATCTAAATAGAAACAGATGACTTCTTCAGCGGTATTTAGACATTTTTCTTCAGAAAAATCTGTGAATTTCACCAAGATGAATTAAATGATTGATTGTGCCAATAATCATTAAAAAATGAGGCTGGAAAAATTAAACCATGTTTGCTACTGAATGTTCAGTTATATCTGCTTCTCATTCTTGTTTCACATATGATCATCATTTGGAATAATAATAACCATACACCCAAAGAAACGAGGGCAAAGAAAAGTGCATTATCATATTTTCTGTTGTATAATTTATACATTTACTTTTTGTGCAACAATATAGTTTAACTTTCTTCTAAAAACAGAGACTAGTGGAGATGTTATAATTATCATCCTTTATTTATGCCAAATAGCCAAGGAAAATTAAATTTTATTCCTAATTACCTTGATTCTTGAGAAAGATTTTGTGAGAATGTTGTAGCAATTTGTACAATCTTACTTTTATACTTTTATCATTACCAGGTAGGGTGGAAACAAAGGACATATCATAGGCTCTACATAATTTTCAATTTTCATCTGACATCTTAGCCTGATAATCACCAGTGGTGCTCATGGGGACATATGTATATGTATAAGTGATTCACTTTGTTATAAAGCAGAAACTAACACACCATTGTAAAGCAATTATACTCCAATAAAGATGTTTAAAAAAAAAAAAAAAGAAGTAGACAGCTTGGGCCTTTCTACCTCCCTGGCCTATCCTTTTAGCATTTTTTTCTTTCTTTTCATTTCTTCAGAACCCACTGTTAATAAATGGTTCCATCCTGAAGTCAGTTAAACACTAGAGATTTAACAGGCTATCTCATTCAAGAATTAATTGCATTCACACTTGTTTTGATGGGGAAAAAAGCTTATTTCAGGGGATAACTTACATGATAAAAATTCAGGCACTATGGATCATGGAAAAGGAAGAAAGGGAATATTGGTAAAGAGATCTCCTTACTGTCACTGTAAAAAAAAAAAAACAAAAAAAACAAACCTCTTGCTTCATCCTTAAGACATTGCTGAAAGGTATGTTTGTGTGTGTGTGTGTGTGTGTGTGTGAGAGAGAGAGAGAGAGAGAGAGAGAGAGAGAGAGAGAGAGAGAGAGACCCCCATATTTTCCCTAGCAATAAAAATAACCAAAATCCTGTAAACACACTCATAAATCTCTAAAGGGATTTCTTATATCAGCCATAATTTTGAGTGTTGCATGAATAAAATGATCATACCCAGATGTGCAAGAAATGACAACTGTAATTTGTAAGGACTGACAACCAGGACTAGGTAATGGCATTCAAACCAATGAGTAATCAGAATAGTTGACAGCCATTCTTCAAGACTCAAATTTCTGATGGGGCACAACACTTGGACAAACAATTGTTAGTGAACTATGGTCCTATGATAATCAATTTATAATCCCTGAAATTTTAGGACATGCCAATACTTACCAGAATATGCTTTATAAGCTGTATAATTTTCATTAGAAAAAAATCTGTAAAAGGATATCTGAAGTTATAACTACATGATTAATTTTTTGCCACTAGAAATATCAATCACTAAATACCAAACATTTTCCTCAGAGCTACTAGAGACATTAAATCAATATGTAAAATGCCAACAAGACATTACAAAATACATTCCCTGCGCTGTCAAAGAGCATTCCCAGAATATTCACACTGTAGAATGTTACAGCCTCTACCAAGAATGCCACCATCCGAGCAAGCAGTGAGTCACCATCTATAAAAATTCAGAACTTGCTTAAATCTGGAAGTTTTACTGCTATGGCAAGGAAGTTACCAGACCAGAAAAATGCAGAGAATCTGAGGCATTGCACTAAGTCGTCTCATTAATTGTCCAGTGGTCCACATCATTAAATAAGAAATGTTGGGGAGGAAAGAAAACAAAGGCAGCAAGCAGGAGGGATCAAGTAACCAAGGCCAGCCCTTCAGCTTTTTTTTTTCCTCATATCTCTTTCCCACTGTCCTTCTGACACCCTCCTCGCTCGGCTGCCCTTCTTCCTGACTTCCTAGATTCAAAAAGTATATTTTGTCCCACAATTTTCTCTACCCTTTGCTCTTGCATTAAAACTAACCTCTTTCCTATCCTATATTCTATTAAACTGTATTCTTTGGAAGATAGTTTCTTTCATTGACTTAAATATTTTTAAAATATCTCCTGCCACCAAATGATGCGATAGGTGCTGGTGATACAAAGGTGAAGGTGAAAACAGTTTCATCAAGGAGCTTTCTGTCTAGATGAAAATACTCCTGCAAAAGGGCTAAAAATATATTATTTGTAAGGTCTGGGTAGGTTTTCATTTTAATAGAGTACTCCTATATACAACTGATAACCTAAAAAAGGTAGTTTTAATGGAAGGAATTTTAGATACTTCCTGAGGAGTGGGGAGGTAGTTTGGGTGTGGATAAGAATATGAAAAAGACCTTTAAGTAATAGTCAAACAACACATTGGCTCATTTAACATTGCTTTCATGAAAAAGCAACACCATTACTAAGTAAATATAATACCTGTTGAATATTAAAGCTATTTGATCACTGTGGAATATTAATGTATGTTTATCCTGCACATCCTACACTGGTAAAGTCAAGCTTGTTATGTTGAGAATTGAGTCTCATTGTAAAGTGATGTCATTCCCATTGTTATTCACCTCTGTAAGGGTGAATAACACCCTTACCTCTGTAACAAACACCCTTACCACTTGGCCCTCACCTCTGTAAGGGCCAAGTGAAGGAAGATCCAAAGATAGAGAGGAGTGCTTCTCAAATAGGTGACTTTGCCTGCAAAGGGACTTTTCACAACGTCTGGAGACATTTTTGGTTGTCAGAACTGGGGGAAGTGCGAGTGGCATCTAGTGCATAGAGACCAGGGGTTGCTGCAAAGCTTTCTGCAATGCACCAGACAGTCCCCCACAACTGAGAACTATCCAGCCCCAAATATCAATAGCTAAGGTTGAGAAATCCTCATATAAAGGGTATTGTGTCATCTCTTTTCCTAAAGTTATCATCTCTTTTCCATTCTGAGATCCCTCCCTCTTGCAACCCCCTTGGGCTAGGGGCAAACTCACCATGATAGGATTAAAAATGTGATACTGTCACAACCTTATCTAAAAGCATTCAGTGCATTCCTCAAACTTGAGTGAGCATTAAAATATCTGGGATACTTCTTGAAATACATATTCCCGAGTCTGCTTCTGGAGATCCTTAGTAGGTTTAGAATAGGAGTCAGGAATCTTAGTTTTTCAGGTGATTCTGGTGTGAACGATTGGAAGGGCATACAAAAGGAAACGCTGATCTGTTGGATAAAACCCAGGTTCTTTAACGTTTGATCAGGCCTCCACTATGATCCAATCCATGCGTGTTTCTTCTGATACATACCTTGTCCCTCTCCTCTCATAATCTCTGTTCCAGCAGGATTGATCTACTTGAAGTTCACTGAAACATTGTACTGTTTCATGAATTCCCCACCATTAATATGTTTCTTCTGCCTGGATTCCCTTTCCCTCTTTGTCCTACTTGTGTTGGTAAATGTTGAGTGGCTGTTCAAAAAAATAGAAAAATTCCCTGATTTGTAGTATTTGCCAATTTCTATGGTATAAATATCCCCACCATGGCCAATTTCAAGCTACGGATGTGACATTTCTGAAAACTGAGCTGGAAGGAAATATGCACAATCAGCTCTTGAGAACTGGTGTGAGCTTAACTCCAGCACAACATTGCAACATTGTTATCTTTTATCCTTCCTCATAGCCTTTCACAATAACTCAAGACTGTTTCTTGCACGTTTAATATTGCAGTTATTCTTTCACTTGTATTTCTCAACATGAACATTACCAACTAGACTGAGTTCTTCGAGATGAAGTCCTATGGTAATAAAAATTGTGTTTTGCTAGAGTACATTTTAACTGAAATGTTTCTGTATTTATGGTTTTTGGGGTATGTTTTCCTTTTATATACCAACTTATTAAGTAAAGTGTTAAAATCTTTTAAGTATTTTCTAAGTTTCAGCTTCAGTCATGCTAAAGTATATCAAGCCAAAGGGCTTTTGTTCATGCCTAAGCGAAAATGTTAAAGGCGGAAGTGTGTCTTCTGGGAGCCAGCCTAAGCACTAATGAAATTGAGCTATGTGACCTTGGGAAGTTAACTTCGGGCTACTTTTCGCTAATGGGGGATTCTCTTCTGAAGAATCTAGGTTCTGGGTTATTTCAGTCAGAGGAAGTTGTATTTACTTAGATAGTACTTTATCTATAGTCAACTTGGCTGAGTTGAGCTATTTCTCCTTTTAAATTATCAGGGACTTCTTAACCTGAACTACTTTTTATCAAAAAGGATCCCCTTACTGTTTCATTCCTAATCTTGAACCGAACATATTTTTGAGGGCAGAAATATTTGATAATTGCTCTAGTACCCAGAGACGATAGAGGAAGACATTTTATGCTGCCATAAGAAAGGGTCAGCCTTAAATACATGGACAGATTGTTTCCCTTCATCTGAAAATACATATAGTTATCTTTCTGAATCCTCAAAACATCACTCTGTATATATTATCCCAGTCATTTGCCTTCTCTATTTATATATTAGATAGTATACTTGTTTTACTAAAAGACCAGTTCTAAAAAGTTTAACAGACATCAATGTTCCTTCCCTCTCTCTCTTTCTCTCTCTCCCCCTCCCTCCCTCATGACTCTTGTGTGTATAGTGATAGATTCAAATAGATCTAACAAATCATAATACAGTATAAACAGAGGAAATGATCTTCCTATAAGGGCATAGGTATAAGGATAATTAAACAAACTGTGGCATGCTATGGTATAGTATATGCTTTCAATATTTTATAGAATTCTAAGTTGAAACCTGAAGAACAATGTCTCTCCTGGGAGATAATGGTAATTATAAACAAAAAACATGGGGAAGTTTCTTTTTTTAATCCTTAGTTATAAAATTCATTTGTTTGATGCCCATACCAATTTTTTGCTTATTTGCCTGTCATTGGTTCATGGAAAGATGCAAAAAACTAAGAGATTTAGATGTGATTCAGTAGGATTAGAAAAAAAAAAATTATCACTGAGCCAACTAAGCTAGTTCCAACTCAAAAGCAAATCCAAATAATGTTTAATTCTTCTGACTTAAATTACTCACTTGAAAAGTAAGTTTAAATTGGCAGTGAGAACAATTCTATAAGCTAGTAGGGCAGAAACTTCAGGATAGTGATATTTAAATTTAACTTATTAAATACTTGATAAGACTGAAAAATCATTGAAGATCATTTTTTTTGATCCGTTGTCATTTCAGGTTTATTTATTTATTTTCCATTGAAAAATGTCTTGCTTCCAAGCTTATATCTCTAAGAGAGCTAGAAAAAATTTTGAAAGACTAACATTATACTAGGCAGGCATCCCAAAAGTTGATGGGACACAACTGTGCTGTAGAACTTGGTGAGGTAAATGGCATATGTTTCTTAAGAAATGGACTTTATAACTTTCTTAAAACTTTACTCCCTTTGAATGATGGGCCTTTTTGCCTAGGAGTGAAATGATTATGTAGGGTACTGTACTATAGCACTCTTAAAAATACATTGCATCAGGGTCATGGTGTTGTAATGTAGAATTTTAAAGGTAAGAGAGTGAGCTTTTAAATTTAATATCTCAGGGACTTTGGATCCTTTCCACCCAAAACTTGGCTTGCAATTTGTCTCCACAGATGATTTTAATGGCTTAAATTAGTTATGGCTTTTCAAACTGTGAAGTAGCCAATAATTTGTCTTTGACCAAAGTTTAAACAATTAGTTCTAACCAGCACCAGTTATTTTAAAAATCAGGTTTTAGAGGAAAAAAAAGTAAATGTGGTTAGTTAATTTCTTATTGCTCAGAGACTTATATATTTAAAAATAAAACTCCAGAGATTTTAGCTTGAGGGGGAACTCCCTAGTTCTGTGGCTAGTTGCCCAACGTATTGTTGTGTGTCAGTGAAAATTTAGAAATGTAGAGAGTTATAAACCCCTCTATCCTCTTTCATATGCATGTGAACAATATTTCTGTGGCATAGGGAGGTTTTAGAGTTTGTAGGTTAATTTTGGGGTCAGCTATCATTTGCAGATTGTAGAAAAGAAGGAAGTGTTCCCATGATGGCATAAGTTTCCTGACTTCACTTCATGGCAAAGTTTAGAGTCTTTTGAATTTCCTTGATCCAGAGTCTGCAAAAGCCTTCAGTGTCAGGTTGCCAGTTTCAGTTAAACTTACTCGGTCTTCGTCTTACTTGAGAGTTTTCAGAGGGACATAATGCTCATTTTGTATTGCCTGGATCAACAGTGCACTCGAAGGCTGTTAACAGAGAGCTGAGAAAGGGGCTGCATTGGGGGTGCAGACTCCTAAGTACCTTCTCATGGTTAACTGTATGGTTTGTACTTGTGTCCTTTTGTGGGCAGTTATGCTAACTGTGCTCATCTATCATTCTTCTTTATTTATAAGATGACTTAGATTAACATTAGTATCAACATAGGCAGGGAGGATGGCTTTGGAAGGGCAGAGGTAATAAAAAAAAACCCACTTCTCCAACTACTCTCTTTTCTTGCTTAGACGTTCTCACCTTTGAATAAATGTAGCAAGAACCAAGAAAAGTGATCTGAATTCTCTGGGATTAAACATGAGTATGAGTTTTAAGAAATGGAATTGCAACCAGTTTATACCTCTCATCTTGTCTGGATTTTTTTCCATAACAAAGCCTGGTTTATCTACAGAGTCCATCCATCTACAAACTTTTACGTTTAATAAACATCAGAGTTGAATTAAGTCAATACTATATTTTTGTAGTAATTGTGGAAGGAAATGAGAACGATGGACAGGTTGCTGAATGGTCTGCTACTGCCATTGTGATCTAAACTAGTCATAACATTTAATTTCAGTTTTTGGATCTGTCAAATGGGGAGAGGTTGGTTAGTCATTTTCTAAATTCCCTTCCTGCCACAAGACTGTCACTATGACATTACTTTAAAGGTTATGGTCAGGATAGGATGAAACAGTGAACGAAAAGGAGCCACTGACTTTTGTCTAGAGACATCTAAATCAAGAGATTTTTGCAACTAAATTTAATAATGGAATAGGAAAATAGTACAAAATAAGGAAGTATAGTGTTGGTGTTCATACATAATAAATTGATTCTCACCCTCCTGGCTGCCATAGTCACCCCCCAAAATATACAAGTATGATAGAGGGGTAGCAGCTGCCTCATATGTCAGCTCATGAATTGTTAAGAATGCCAGTGCTTGTCAGTTAGTAGTTTCCCAGCGCAAACTCCTGGGAGGGAAGCTGGATTTAGACCCTTTTGGATTTCCTACGTTGTCCTCTTCCTTCCTTAGAATTTTGGTAGTACCAGTAAGTCAACTCAGGGAGATAAAAATGGAGAGTAGTTATATCAATATCGCCTAAGAGACTGGACACAATGAAGAGGAGGCTAGATTGAAGTGGTATTGAGATGGTGCCTGCTAATTACTCTGTTCACATTTTGAAAGCTGCATCAGAATAAACTCCAAACAGAGTAAATGAAACTGCAATAATAACATTCTATTAGGAATTTTGGATTGGATCTGGTGTAATCTTATTGGTATAGAAGCACTTAGTACTGATTTATTAGGTAAGTGGAGAAAATAGAAATGTGGTGGAGTATGCTCTGAAAAAAGTGTAACTTTCCTTGTTTTTAATCTAAAAACCATTGTGTCAGTCAATTTAGTTTTTGTACACAATGTTTGAAACCTTGATTTATGTAAAATATTATTTCCCATGTTCATTTGTTAATTTAAGCATTGAAATCCTGATTGAGCACAAGCTATGTGCCAGGCATCAAGCCTGCACTGAGATACGTGATGAATAAGACCCACTTCCCATCTCCCCATCTCCCGGGAGCGTGCTTTTTAGTCAAATAATATGGATTGTGTGTCCTTTGTTATAGTGGCAAGTGTCAGCAGCCTATGACATAATTATAATCTGACAGAAAAACAAAATATTCTATAATCAACTTCTTTCTGTGCATATCCACTCCATGGTGCTCTGCTGCTATGTAAAATTATACTCACAAATGCTCTTTAGTAGCATTTTTAAAAGATGAAAAATGCCTATATGGTAAAAATTAATCCCAATTCATTTTAGACATTTATGTAGAATTAGGATATGAAGATATTAGCCAAGAGACTGAAAAATGAGTATACCTGCATACAACTGTGTGTTCTATTTTTCAGGCTTAACAGCTTAGCTGTAACATTTGTACATTAGCTAAATAACATCTCAAGGGGAGATGGAGATAGAACCTTGATGTCTACTGATTGTACATGTGTGAGTTTGTGCTCTCAAAGGATGGTCCTTAAAAACTCCCTGCTGGAAGCTATTGTGCATATTGTAAAAGGACTGTTGCTAAGTGCCAATTGAGCTAGTACTGTATACTTGCCATTTAAAAAGAAGATTTCATACCACTTGATTATGTTAAATAGAAATGTTTGAAATTTATACAGAATTACATCAAAATGGCACACTAGTTATATGTCTAAAGGGCTGCAACTACTGTATTCCATAACTGTCAGTCCTTCTGGTAGATGGTTTAATGTAAGACTGTCACAGAATGTATTACATGAGAAGTATAGAAAGTCTTAGAATAGTGAAGCCATAAATATATATTGTAATAGAACCTAAACCCATGTTTGCATTGAAACATACCTACCTATATACATATACATACATATATATTATATTTAATGGTTCAAGTAACACAAATAGAACTCTGAATTTTTAAGTACGTAGAGGTCTAGATGAATCAAGTAAGGTTTTTCTGTGTACATAATAGAGTCAGAGTATCATTCTTGGTGCTGTACAGGGTTCCTATGGGATAACAATATGTTGTGTTACTTTGAACAGTTCCTTCTGAAAATGTCCTTTCTTCAGAGGCACCTAATTTCCCCCCCTAAAAATGGTGGTGGTTGGGGGGGATTTTTACAGCCTTTTAAGTGAATCCTCTCCATCAGCCAAATTATATTTTCAGTGGGTATGTGATCTACGCCCCTCATTAGTAAAGTATACATGCCATAAATGCAATAATAAGCTACCTTAATTCATAAAAATATGGAACTGGGAAGGAAGTAGAGACTAAATACCATGACTTTAGCCCCCTTTCCTCCAAAGAGCCCATGGAAATAACAAAAAAGAGATATTTTTAAAGAATGAAACTGAGCTGTGTATAGAAAATTTTAAAAAGGAGGCAGCTGTGAGCCAGAAAGTTTGAGAAAATCTTGGAAGACAGAATGGAGGTGATGGGGGAGAAAGAGAGAGGAAGGAAAGTTCCAGCTCCGATCCCCCAGGGATGGGCGCAGACTTCCCAGGAGCGCCGGAGAAATGCTAAACCTAGAGTCAGCGGAAGAGCTTTGTGGCATGTGAATTATTGCTCAACAAAACTCTTTGAAAATTTTTTTTTAGGGAATAAAGAAAAGCATCAGTGAGCAATAAGGCAGCCATCAGGGCAGAGGGCCAGCAGGATCTTCTGCTCCCTTCCCTTCCTACAAGGAGGTTACTGTTCCAGAGAAGCTCCAACTTCATAAGCATTCTTTTAAGAACAAAAATGAAAACAAAAAGTGTGAACTGGGAAGGCCTTCTTTGGGCATTAGGGTGGAAAAGAAAAGCTAGCAGAGCTTCAATTAGATCCCTACTATCACCGGGAAGAATTGGAAGGGGACAAGAGGAGGTATCTATCTGCCCAAGAAATAAAAGCATTAAAATGCTCCACCTTCGTGGGGAATAGTCCCTAATAATGTTGGCTTTGGGAGGGATCCCCATCTGCTAACCTGCCCAACCCTCACAAACCCCAAGCAAACCTATCGATTGGCCTGGGCTGTCAGATAACACAGTTGCTGCTGCCAGCAACCCTCTTCCCTGCCCTGCCCTGGACTCCCACTCAGAGGATGGGCTCTTTTAGAGAACTGACTACTTTCCTTTGACAGTGCAGGCCTCTTCAATATGCTGATCAACCTGGTCCTTTATAAATATCAACCTACAGGCATGTATCATGACATTTGGTGAAAACCCAGTGGTTTGAAAGGGGAGGATTGGTAAGAACAAATAAAAGTAATCCTGGGAAATAGTATCCTTAGATTTGAAAAAGTATCTCACAAGCTGCTGTAATAAAAGTGCCAATCAGAGAATGAAATTAGTCTCTGGGAATTTAAAATAGGATTGAGAAAATTGAAAAAGAAAATCCCTGAATCACTGAAAAAAATACTTCCAAATAGGTGATTTGAGAAAGAAGCTTAAATGTCTTATAATTTAGAGCAAAAGACAAAGAAATGAACAATATGGGACAAAAGTTAAAAGATACAGAGTTTTGTTCCAGGAGATCCAAAATTCATCATCTGAAGTTTTAGTAGCAGAGGATAGAGACAATGAAGGAGCATGGAACAGGAAATGGAAAAAAAATTCTCATCACATCCCACAAGTACCAGAACGACAAAAACCAACTTTGATAATATTCAGTGTTGGCAGTGACATGGAAGTAGGTAATCTCACAAACTATTTAGGGAGAATATAATCTGCATAACTTCTATAGGGAGAAATTAATTTACCTTTAACCCAGCATTTTACTTCTAAAAATTTTTCTTATGGGTAGTTTACCCACATGAACAAGAACATATATTCCAGTATTCACTTAAGTGTGATTTTAATAAGTAAAACCTGAAACAGTCTATCTATCTATAATGATACACCTATGTAGTTAAAAAATCAAGAAAAAAATTTTATATGCTGATATGGAGAAATATCAGATATAGACAAAATTAAATGCCAATCAAAAATATTAAGGAAAAAATGTATGTTTAAAAAAGAACATAGATATAGCCATAGATTCTTTTGTGTGCCTAACAGTTTCTTTAAAAAATCTAAACTATAGAATTCAAATTTTATCTTTGCTTCTAATTAAATATGTTAATAAATCACAATATTCTCAAAGATACAAGAAAACGATTGAATCATAAAATGTGACCTTAAAAACCCCCTGGTTCATTTGATAAAAATCAAAAATACTAATTCAGTGTATAAGTAATATTTAATAAAGACAATGACTCTCAAAAATAAAGCATTCAAATGGATCAAAAAAGGAAGTTCATACATTCTCTTCCAGAACAGACAGTGCATAGTCCTGGCTTATCGTAACTCAGTGTCAATTATATAGTGAATATATGCAGCATTTCTGTGTATTTTCTGATTTCATCATGTGTAAATTGAGGAAGACTTGCCTAGTAGAAGAGAGCTGTTTTAAAAATCATTTAAGGAAAAAAATCCTTAAATGGATACTAATGTCTCATGTTGATCTAAAAATAACAAACTATTTTATGGACCATCCAAGCTATTCAACACTTTCTCTTGGCTGTTCAGCTACCAAGAGAAAATATGGTCACTTTATTCTTTTGGTCACTTTATTCTTAATCATCAGAGAAAAATTGTATAGATTTGAAACTCAAACATGTACTTTTTCTGTCTGCTCACACAAGAAAAAAACAGATTGATAGAAGAGAATATTGAGTCTAAGAGAGAAAATATATGCATGGATATTACATAGAGGAATTAATATGAAATAACACATGACCTCATGGTGGAAGAGTGGTAAAAAAAAAAAAAATTAGAACTTTTAAGTCCTCTAAAATGTAATCTTGTATTTTGGACATTTTATTAGTTAGTTCCCAAGCTGCGGACCCTGAAAAACTAGTATCCCCCAAATGTTAATGCATTTTACTGCTGAAAAGGTTACTGTACCTCTGTTTCTGGCATTCTGGCTGATTAGATGTTCGGATGGACCCTCGTACTATAAAGCAGCTATATTATGATAATGTACCCTTTGAGTTATTGCTAGTTTTGTAGATGTAGGGAATATCTTAAAACCTGCCTACTGACCCTCCCATACATGTACACATATTGACAGTGGACTGGAACCATATCAGTGGAATGGAATTGGGACCAAAAAGGTTAGAAGTCAAGATGCCACTAGTAGCATTGCTATCTAGACACCGAGGCTCCTCTGGCAAGGTGGTGAAGTTGGGACCGAGATTGCCTTGAGAAATCAAGAGAAGGACTGAGGTCATTTCAGGTTGTTATCCCTCCCCATCACCCACAAAAGAAAATACTTTTTAGAGGAAAGTTTTTCCAATTTAGACCTATAGGACCAATAAGATTAAATAAAATATTTATAAATGAAGATCATCGAGTACATTAGGAGACCAGCCATGATAAGAAAAAGTTAAAAGAAACAGTGAACAAAAGATTGAGACATCAAGGAAAACTGATTTGGAATTGCCAGATAATTCATATAATTGCATAGGAAATGTTTAAAGAAACAAAAGGTGCATTGACAAAGATGAGCATGAAACAAAACCTATCAGTAATGAACTGACAGATTTGGAAAAAACAAAAAGATACTTCCAGAATGAAAAACCTATGTGTCAGGGGGAAAAAAAAGCCTCAACGGACACTTTAAATAGTAGATAAGACAGAGAGAAATGCAAATCAAAATGGGGTATTATCTCACACTTGTTAGGAACACTTATTAGGACTGTGTGTGTGTGTGTGTGTGTGTGTGTGTGTGTGTGTGTATGATAAGTTTTGGTGAGGACGTGGAGAAATTGGAACCCTTCTACATTGTTGGTGGGAATGCAAACTGGTGCAGCCACTAAGGAAAGTAGTGTGGAAGTTCCTCAAAGAATTAAAAATAGTACTACCACATGATCCAGCAATCCCATTTCTGGGTGTATTTCCAAAAGAATAGAAATCAGAATCTCGAAGAGATAATTGCACCCCAATGTTCATCGCAGCATTATTCATAACAGCCAAGATGTGGGAACAAGTCAAGGGTCCAGTGATGGATGAATGGATAATATACATGTATATATGAATATTATTCAGCCTTAAAAAGAGAAATTCACCAAATGAGCTCCCAAACTGGAGAGGAGTTCCCTATAATAAGAAGCCATGGAAGAATTTCAGGCAACAATAAAACAGGCTCTGCCTTGGATCTCCTTATCTCCTTCAGTCCCCCGTGAAATTATAGGTGTCTTAGAACAATCTCACAGCTTACTGGAGCCTTTGGCAATTAGACTTCTATTATTCTTGGCATCTGGGCTGAGTAGCAATTACTAGTTTGTCATTGATCCCTAATGGAGAGGTTGTCTCATTAATTGAAAAGTTAAGTCTCTGACCTGACAAACTCTTTCTACAGTGAGTGACTTTGTATTAAACACCCATTAGATGAGAAAAGCCCCCCACATTTTGCATTGTGAAATGGAAATGGCACTGCTAGTAACTTAGCAAATTTTGTGAACAGACTCTTAGCCTCATGAACAGCCTCACTTTTTGCTATACCCAACCTTCTGGCTCAGTGTGAGCCTACAAGACTTGCCATGATTTACTGTTGAAAGAGTATCTCTGCAACATGGGAAAAATCTCAAGTAATGCCTTAGCCATATGCAGTCATAATGATAAATTGCTGATATCTTACCATAATTGATATGCTCCCCACGGTAGGCTAACTTCAGACAGCTGTCCTGGTCATAGAGCACATCATTCCAATATTGATAAAAATACACCTTTGCACAAATAAACGGGCCATCTCTAATGGCCTAGCTACTTGTTCAGGCCAGCCACCTACTCAGACCTCACTACAAAGCCATACCAATATGGAATAATTTTCATGGAAAAATACAATATATCTGTTACATAAGTACAATATATATCTATATGAAATGACCACTGCTCAAGGAAGCAGTCCTTGGGACTGAAATAGTCAATCAGGCACAGGCAGATATCTCTACCAAAGCCTACTTGATTCATGCTCAAGCCCTCCATGGTTATGGGACCACCACCAAATTGATGTCAAATAAACTATTACATGTATACAGCCCACTGTTGCCGGAAAAAAATCTCTATGACTTGCCAACCATGCAGCCTTTCTAATGATAATCTCTAACAGGGCTGTTTGGTCCATCTCTCTTCAGCTGTTTATGAATTGCACATGACATACTTCTACATTGGCTGAGCTCCAAATCACCCAAAGCTGGGGGAAGAGTCCCAGGAGAGTTTGAGGGAGCACAATACACTTGTCTCCCTTTTTCTGAACAGCACCCTTCTGAAAGGAAAAGTAAATTCCTTTCCTCTTACGTGCATGTGTGTGTGTTTTTAATGCCTGCTTCTTTTTTCCCCTCAGAGGATACCTGAATACAAATGAGCTTGAACACTGACTTTGCTTAAAGAGGTTACCTTCTACTCTTGGAGGTTGCTTATAACAACAAAATGTGACTTCTGAGTTTTGGTGGAACTCAGCATGCTGGATAAAGGGAGGACAGTCTGACTCATTCCCACGTACTTCTGAAAACAGTGGTCATTGTCTTGTGAAGTTGAACATTTTCATTTATAGTTACATCTTGGCACATAAATAAACTTTTGCTAATTTAGATACCTACTGTTACATGTATGTACCAGGAAGCGGGTGTAAGAACATAGGAAAATTGCTCAAAAGAGCAAAAGACTGGAAACAACTCAAATGTATATCAATAGGAGACTGGATAAATAAAATAGAAACATATTTACAGTGGAATTGTACACAGCAGTGAAAAGGAATGCTCTGTAGCTGCAGGTTACATGCAGCCATATGGATGAATCTTAAGAATGTAACATTGAAAACTAAAATTTAAAAAGTCGCAAGTCCCAGAATACTGCATATTGTGTTGTCATAAATCTCAAGAACAAGCAAAACCAGTATATTATTTATTCATATTTTTAAAAGAGAAAGTTATGACAGACACAGAATTCAAGAAAGGGGTTGGTTGCTTTGTGGGGGAGAGGTGAAGAGGGGCATGGAGAAGAGCATACAGATGCATGCCAGGTTATTGGTGAATTTTTCATTCTTGGATTTTGATGAGTTCAGAGGCATTCTGATATATTATTATTGTGTTACATGTAATGTACACATAGATAAAATGTGTACTTATATATGTCAGATATTATATTTTAAAAGGTAGTGAAGAAAATAAGTTAAACATTGTTTAAATGGTTCTTTAGTAAAATATGTGGGAGCAACTGAGTTACATAATAAATAGGTATATATAAAGCTGGACTTCTTAGATATTTCAGCATAACATTAGTCACTGTGAATCTCTAACTGGGGATATATTTCTTAGTTGAATCCTTTAGGGAATAAAAATCTCATAAGTAAATGAGAGTGCCCCTATCCCTTCAAATTCCTGTACCATCTACCTGCTGTTTTGTCTAAGAGTGCACCATTAATTATCCCCTTCATGCATTAAGTATCATTAGTTCACTGACAAATTATAAATATCTTTGGGTGAGATAATATGTTAATCAACAACTTTTTAGTACATGAGAGTTTATCTGGTAATGATATGTTGCTTTTGAAAGCAGAATCTCTGAGGAAGTGGGCAACAGGACATGTATGTTTAACAAGAGAAGGGGAGGGCTAGGTCTGGTGAATGGAGAAGCAGGTAGGACTTGTGGGCCTTGGTAGGACTCATGGGCAGGTATGTGGGAATTTACTGTCAGGTCAGGGAATCTTCAGAAAGGAGAAAAGAAACAAGAGAAAAAAGGGAGAGGAAATTTATATGGCTTATTCGGTAGCTGCCATCATCTCCATTGCATGCTTAGTCCTTGCTTTTTTATTCCTTCCAAGCTTAAACCACTCATGCTTGAACTAGGTGTGTTATAACAGACACTGTCAGTGCTTGATTCATATCCTCTCGGCCCACTCAGGTTCACCTGCAGCTTTGCTGCACAATTATTGTATATACCAATGGCTTCCTATATTAAGCACCGGTGTCTCTATTTCTACTAGGTGTGATGTTCACCTAGAGTACAGGGTAAGCCATTAGTGTCTTGTTTTTAAAGTCATCAAGAGCCACCCTCAGCCACTGAGCGAAGAGAGATGGCTAAGTACCCAGGTTAGCTCCTACCTTGGAGGTGTGTTTACATTGGCTGATTCCCAGGGGCACTGAACTTCAGTTGCTCACAGTAGCGACTTAGCCATTAACACATCCTCTTTATGGTCCTCCTCTCTTCCGTTCTCATTCTGTTGTTCTCATACTGTGCTTCCTGGGATCACCTCCAAAATACACTACTTGACCTGAATCTTTATTTCAGGGTCAGCTTTTAGAGGATGGAAGATTGGCATATATGCACTCAGATTTTTAAACACCTTCTCCTCCCTTTTTAATTTGTTCAGTTGCATTTCTTGTGGATACAAAAAATGCCAGGGTAAATGTTAAATGCTGCAGCATTTAAGTATGGCATATTATTGTGGTACCCATGCTGCAATATATTTACGTAAAGTTCTTTAATCAATCCTGTTTCTCTAGCTCCTTCTACCACCAGGGCAAAGGCTTACCATACTGTACAAAATTAAGTTATTTCTGCTGCAGGCAGGTTACTTATCATTAAGCCTCAGCTGTCAAACTCAATACAGAAAAATCTAGAAGCCAGTCCCTGAGTGACTGTTTTTGAAGCCGTGGTACATTGTGGAGAGGGTGAAAGTAGGAAAATGAGGGGAAGGAGGCTCATGCCTTTCTAGTCAAGAGCTGATGCTTTCCAGCATTGTCACTTTCTCCACATGTCAGTAGAGGAGGGTTTTTCTAATCATCAATGATCTTTGAAGAGTTCAACAGGCAATTCTATCTTGTATTTTGAGAATTTGGAGCACTAGAGCCTCATATCAGAACCAGATTTGTAGATAACCAATTAGACCCTGCTAAGCCAGTCTGATCCCTAACTAAATATATGTCTAGGGCACTGGGAAGTATACTTTTTTGGATATTTTCTTTCAGTAAATGCAAATCGTACAGTGGTACTTAGGGTAATAATAAGGCAGGCAACTGTGTTATGCCCTGTGAAAACTTTTACCAGTGGCTCAAGCTGGGAACCCACGATTATTCAGCTATCCATTCATGTTTGTAAAGAATCTAGGAGCTCCTGGATTCCCATTTCTGAGGTAATTGCTCGCGGCAATTTTGCAAGACAAATCAGAAAGTAATCAGAGTTCTCTCAAGCTCCCTTGAACCAGGTAGAGGATCCAAGTTGAATACACTGAGTTTTCACTAAGGTGATGCAGGAACCAGAGGAAAATGCCTTCCTCTGACTTCTCAGCAATGTCAGGCCACTCATGCTAGCAAGAACCCAGAGCCCTGGAATGTAGAAGAATAAGAAACATGCCCCTCTGAAAAAGTGTGGTATCTATATTTGATAAAGTCAGAGGAAGATCTACATAGAGATCAACTGTAAAGCCCTGGATATCCTTCCTTGAGCTCCCCTGAGGACAGAGCAATACTGATGAATGTGGTTTTCTTGATAACTTAGCCAAGGATCCAATAAACATCTCAAAGTACCCAGTGCCTCCTTATACTTTGTGCATTGAAAATGAAAAACCGGTGAGCATCTCTGTACGGTTCAGGGTAACAGTAACAGTAAGCCCCAAAACAAAAAGATGTGACCTGGGAGATTTTATTAACTGAACAGTTATTCTAATGTAAGGTGGCCCTAAAGTCTTAAGTAAAAACAATTAAAGTGGTCAGGTTAACCACAATTCCTATACAGTAAGGCTAGATAAATGCCTTAATGTTAATTTAAGCTCTGAGACTAACCGTGGGCAAAGTTTTACCTTTGTGATCATTTTTCTCCTTTTGTGGTCCTTCGTGTACTGGAACCAGCTCATACTGGTTAGAGAGAGCCACTGCCAGCAGCTCTTCCAAACTCTGTATTCGCTGACGTCACATGGTAGCTTGAAATTGGCCATGGTAGGAGTGTTTATACCACAGAAACAGGAAGTGGGCACATAAATATAAATCAGAGCCCCCTCCCACCCCAGTTTGTTGTTAAACATTTATAAGTATGTGCCCATTTATATTGAAATAAGTAACGAAAACAAGCAGAGATCTTCGCTTCTTGCCTTTGGCCAGAGGATTCATCTCACTCAGATACTTTGGTCATGATGAGCCTGGGCCCTGAGGCAACATTGGAATATTCATGAGTCAGTGTGTTTTATCTGGTAAATGTCTAATTTTCAAACTCTTGCAAGTGACCCAATCTCTGTGAGATTTAGACTTTTCATATGCAAAAACGGTTGTAATGCCTGCCCTATCTATTTCACAGGCATGTGATGAGATTTCAAATGAATAATGCATGTGAAATAAACTAATTACAATGTACATATATATATTGTATAGTACAGATATATTTAATATACTTATACATATTATGGTAATAATAGTTAATAATTGACATTTAGTGTTTAGTGTGTGCCCAGCACTAAGTGCTCTACGTATTTTAATCATTTTATCCTCATCAACCATATGAGGTAGGTGCAATTATTATTCCCATTTTACGCTTGTGAAAACTAAGGTAAAATGAGGTTAAATAACTTGCCCAAGATCGCACCATTAGTAAGTGGCAGAGCTGAGGTGACAAACCCAGACAGTTTAGCTTCAGATCCTGAACTCTTAACCACTGTAGAGATTAAATGTCTAAGGTAAATTGTAGATATTTTTAATAGATAATTTATTTGCTCTAAGAGTGTAAACCCTGATTTCTGCATTGCATCTTGTTACATAAACCCCAAAATGTCACAGTGAAAAGAGAAAAATTTTAAACCCAGTGGACAAAGATTTTATATCATTATCAAGGATAGAAATATTGGTATTACTGTAATGCCAAGAAACCTCCAAGGTTTAAAGTTTCATGGATCTTTAAAAGCAAGAAAACTGTATTATTTTATTCTATTGTAGCAGTAGGAGTGCATTATCAAATATTTGGAGGGGGGAAAAACAGGAAAAATCTGATTCCTAAGGTCAGTCTTACCATGTTGGGTGTATATATATATATGTATGTATTTTTTAAGCATAGTTTTGACCATAGTTTATGTGCAGTTTTATAAAGTTTTTCAGCATAAAATTCCAGTGTAAATATTTTCCGTGTTGCTAAAAATATACATAAAAATCATTTAGTGGATTTTTAGAGTAACTATACCATACATTACATAAGAGGTTGTCTACTTTTGGCATTTACATGTGTTTGTTTATCCTCTTTTTTTATTATAAATGCTGGCATATTCACCACTTGTATCTATAGCTATTACAATATTTTGGATTATATTTTAATTTGTACCGAGTTTTATAAATGAATTGGTTCAAATGGGATGAAAAATATTGATTTTGGCATTTATTATCAAAAGTATCTCCCTCTATATATACAGCATTTGTTTATAATGTCATTAGCAGAGTGGCAGAGATTCCATGTTAGAGATGTGTAGTGGAACTTGTATGTCATACTAAGATGCTTTGTTGGTGATGAAGGCTTTAAGTTTGGGTTAAAATGGCAGCATTTGGCTTTTAGGATGATTGCTCTGAATGCAGATAGAAAGTGATCAAAGGAAATCTAGACTGGTGTCTGGGAGACCACATAAGAGGGTTTTGCAGGAGTTCAGGCAAGATATAACAGTTCTGAATTAGGTCATTAGAAATAAAGAGCAAAAGAAGAAAACATATTTGTAAAATAACTGGGAAGTAAAAATCAACAAGATTAATGACTAATTGAATGGGGTATAAGGAAGAACTGTTTTGAGGGGAGAAAGATTCTCAACAGAGTTTTGAATATGTTGAATTTGACAGGCCTGTTTTATACTCAAATGCAGATGTGTCCTGTAAGCAGTTTGGTATATGAATAGACATATATGCTTTGAAAACTCTGGAAGGAATTATCATAAGGATATTGTATTATTTAACTAGGAAAGTGGATGAGATGTCCTAAAGATAGTGTTAAAAAAGCAGAGGGCAAAAAATAGGAGTCAGAGAAGGACAGAGAAGTCCAAGACAGACAAACAAACAAACAAAAACCAACCAACTAACCAACCAAAGAAAAACAATGATCAAAGAGCTATGAGTAGAACTGGCAGAAAATAGCATCACAGAGACTAAGGAAGGAGAGACTTTAATGAAAGGGTAAGTTGTTGGGAGTGTCACCTGCAGTCAGGAAACGTGATGCCTGAAAGGTGTCCTTTAGATTTTGAAAAACAGAGGCCACCAGTGCACTTTTTAAGGCCAGTTGCTTTAGCGGAGGGTGTAGGGAGGTCGAGCTGCAGACGCCCTTGCATCAAAAGTGAATCAGTTTTCATTCTTCATCTTTATTAATGTCTTCTATAAGACAAATTTGGTCTTATTTTTTTCAACTTCTTTTTGGGTTTATTGGCATTTCGTATTCATTTATTTATTTAAGTCAACAGTTCTCAATGAATGATCTGGGACCCCCTGGGAGTTCCCAAGACCCTTTCAAGGGGTTCACAAAGCCAAAACTATTTTCATAATAATAGTAAGACTTCATTTGCCTCATCCTCCTCTGATTTTCTCATGAGCGTTCCATGGAGTTTTCCAGAGGTTGCATAAGTGATGTCATCATCATTCTAATAATTAATGAAATGTGTATTTGTCTATAATCATGTTTTTAAAATTTCCCAGTTTTGATTTGTGAATATGCTAAGTGTTAAAATATATTGGGGATGGCCAAAAAGTTTAAGATCATACGGGAAAACCCGAATGAACTTTTTGGCCAAACCCAATATTAATCCATATAAACAAAAACTCTTGAGTCCTCAATAATTTTTAAGAATGTAAAAGAGGAATGATACCCCCCAAATTGAGAACTGCTGATTGAAACTATGCTTTCTTTGTTTTCTCTTATGATTTAGAAGTTATATGCCTGCTTTTATTTCTACAAATATTTGCCTTTAAGGAGAAAGAACAAATACGCATACTAGTTGTAAACATCAAAAATTAAGTCACACCTATTGACATAACAACAAAAAAATGGATATATTAAGTGGATAGTTTGAATTCCCCTTCACTACTCCTATGTCCACTTACTAGTTTTGGAAATTCAAATTCAAGGTATAATTAGTTTAATTTTCTTATACCATCAATCTGTTTTTCTCAAGCTGTATTTTTAACATGGCTACCATTTTGTATGCAGTTTTTTCAGGGTAGTTTTTCATATTTATTGAGTTAATAGCAGTCAATATCTTGATCAATAACAGTAAATCTTTGGAGCCATTATATAGTTGAAAATTTCTTTAAGTTATCTTCATATAGGAATTAAAACATGACTGGGTATAGAGTTATCATATTATGTACTTTTACTAACCCCACAAAATTCTGAATAAATTGAACTGTATCTTCTGGCTTTTAATATTGGATGGAACTCTGAGAAAAGCTTTATTTTTAAACATTGTTTGGTAGTGTTATGTGCTGAATCATGCTGCCCACCAAAAAAATTCATATATTGAAGTCCTAACCTCTAACACCTCAGAATATGGCTGTATTTGGAGAGAGGGTCTTTAAAAAGGTAATTAAGTTAAAATGAGGTTATTGGGGGTGGGCCCTAATCCAATATGACTGGTGTCCTTATAAGAAATGGGGATTAGGACACAAACACACAGAGGGAATATCATGTGAAAACACAGAGAAGACAGCCATCTACAAGCCCAGGAGAGAAGCTTCAGAAGAAACAAACCCTGCCAACACTTTGATCTTGAACTTCTAGCTTTCAGAACTGTGAGGAATAAATTTCTATTGTTTAAGCCATCTAGCCTCTGGTACTTTGTTATATGGGAGCCCTAGCAAACTAATACAGGTAGAAGGCTTAATTATTTTTGTCTACAACTCTGTAAAGGAATTTGTATGTAATATTATTATTCCAAGAGTTCACAACATATGATTAGCTGGTGCTTTTGAAGCTACAGTACAGAATACTACTTTTGCAGAATGTTAATTGATGTTATTTGAAAGAAGGAAATTCATGGTCAAGTAATTTTGAAAAACACTAGATAATAGCATAATTTCTTAGAGATGTTAATACATAATTTTTCATCTTGAATGTCTAAGATGGAGTACTAATTTGTTACTATTTTCTGAAACCCACCTCTTTTTTAATAGGAACAGTAATCCAATAAATATATTTTAAGAATTTAAAAAATTACTTTTAATATTTGTAGCAGAATGAGATCTTTCAATCTGTAGACTTGTATCTTTTTCCAGATACAAAAAAGGATTTTTTCCCTCTCCTCTTGTATGTATGGCCAATTTAGATAGGAGGTTATTGTTCCTGTCCCATTTGGTCTAATTCCTTCTTCTAAAATGCCAATTGGCCATGAATACAATTTTATTTCTTCCTATTTTATATTTCTAATCTTCTCATTATTTCATCTCTTTTGTCTTTATGCTCTGTGCTCTGGGGGAGTTTCTCAAGATTGCCTTAATTACTGATTTAATTTTATGTGGTATCAATTTTGCTCTTTTTATTCCTAAAGCTGATGTATATTCAGATGTTTTATTTTCAGTTTCCTTATAATACTTCCTTGTTTTATCGTCTCTCTTTTACATATTTTGGCTATTCATTCAGCATCCCTTTTATCTGAGACTACTTTGTCTTATTTAACATTTCAACTCCTCTTTCAGTGTTCATGCTCCTCCATTTAATAAGTACAAGATCTGCTTTCCCCAAAACACTTTTGTTTGCTCTAGTAAATTGTTCAAAAATTTCTTTTTGCTTTCACTCTTGAGTAAATTTATTTTCATCTTGGGTTATGATGTAGATTCCTTTTATTGGCTTCATGGTGAGTGCGTGCATTTGTGCCACGTATGCATAGGTTTATTCATGTGTTTGAGAATGCACATGCTTGTTAATAATAGGACTGTTCAGGTTAGTTGTTTGCCAATATTTGGGGTGGGAGGACTTTTCTTCATTGTCCTCATTGCTTACTCAGATGCTGTCAGCATCTACTTTAAGTTATTAAGTCAGAAGTCTTGCTGTCTCCCCACATGAATTTTTGTTATCTAGGTATTAATTATCTAATTGCAATAGCTGGTACTTAATGATTACTATGTGCCAGTTATTATTCTAAGTGCTTTAGGTGTTTCCACTCATTTATGCCTCACAAAAAAACCTTTGGGGAACCCCAGGCACAATTAGGCTGAGCAACTTGCCCAAGGCCATGTAATTATTATGGAGCCAAGCCTACGTACTCGACCTCTGTGCAGTACCATCTCTCTCGCATGTGCTACTGGACTGAGATGAGGTCTCCCTCTCCCACTGCCTCTTCATCTGACCACCCAGAATTATTTCAGATATTCACCAATTATTTTAAAAAGTCCTATAATCCTTCTCTTGCTTGAAAAAATTACTTCAGAGTGTGTTGCTTACAAGTCTGTTCCTACTTTGCAACCTCCCTGCTGCAAAATTCCCATGACAAGAGGAAATGTTGCACTGGCCATGCTTTTCTATGATTGGCTTCGTTTTGTTCTTGGAAAATAGTCTTCAGTTAGATACAGAAAGAGAGGTTCTGATGGGGTTAATGGTGTGTAATGGTCCTGTCCAGCTTGAAAAGTATCTTTGGCATAGTAGAGAGGTGCGTGCGGAATCCTGTTTGTTGAGACATCAAGTCTTTGACACAAGCACACAATGAGATTCCATGGAAATGTTCTGCTTTGCTCCTGCCTAGCCCTGATAATCTGCCTTAGGGCTCCTTTACTTTGGTCCTGGAAATTCCTCCTGGAATCTTGCAGACTGTAAAGAACATTCCTAGCTACTAGTACTACATAAAAGGGAAAGCTTAACCTTACTATTTTACATGAGTGGCAAGCCAGTCTGGTGTTCTGACTAGGCAATTTGGAGGATGGAGAACCAGGGTTCAGTGTAGGAGTGAGGTCATTGAGAGCAAAGGATTACAATGTAGACGAGACAGTTTCAAAATGAAAAAAAACATCTGGAACATCAAGGCCCAAACTATGATGGAAAGGAAGAAATTAACTAAACAAGAAGGACCAATAGTGGCAGTCAGGTAAATGAGCCAGTAGAATTTAAGAGAAAATATCCACTGCGGTTATGATCTACAAAGAATATGATTTTTATATGGATATCTTTGGCTATTTTCATACGTAGAAGAAAGTTATTAAGGTCAAATAATTTAAATTAATTTATTATTAATTATATTATTAATCTGTTATCATTTAAACACAACCCAAGCCTCATCATCTAAGGTGCCAAAGACTCTAACCCTAAGGCATTCTAAGAAGAGGGAGGTTCTTAACCAGAATTTTTTCTGTGGATTGATTGCATTGGACTAGGTTCATTGGACTTTCATTGAAGTGAATCATGGCATCTGTGGGACTATATCACATCTTGTATGAAATATTCAAATTTTCTATTTTGAGTGAATAGGCAAATGAAGGAAGAGTAGACTGTGGAAGGCTAGTGAGTAGCAATGAAGCATAATATAGATTCATCTGGACATGCACAACAGGAGTCACAAGGCTCAGACTTGATGCCCTTGATCACTTTGAAGTAGTTGACTTCTGGCAACGTGGGATGCTTAGAGAGCCAAACAGGAGAGTATTTTCCTCCTGAATGGTTTTCCCTTTGGCCTCATGCTGATTGGGATCATTCTTGTACCAGTTTTGATCCTTCCACAGTGGACCCTCAAGTTCCACCAGAGAAGCCTGATGAGCCATTCAACTTCTGACAGTAACAGCTGGAATATAGGGTGTTAGTAGGGGTCAAAGCTACAGAAACCGTGAAAGGAGCATTTTGGATAGAGAAGTACAGTGAGTGGTGTGTGTTCTTGGAAGTAGCAAAGTTAGGTGAACTAGTTGGTTGTCAGTGGGATCTATTCTATCATATATACTTGAATCCCCTGCTCTTTCTGGCCAGAAGTCTTTGGGTGGTGAGTAATAAATAGATACGCGTGAAATTGGAGGGTCTAAGTATTTGGTCTTTCAATACTTACTTGATAAGCATGGAGTCCCAGGAATCAGGTCACTAGATTACTCTTTGATGTAAAAAATATGGTCAGTAAATCACTTAATGGAAGGTATGTATGGCAGATGTCAGTGAGGGGATGAAATGTGTCATCATCATGTTGAAGATCAACCACCACTAAGATAGATTTAAGTTTATCAAAGGTGTTAGAAAAAGAATAAAATCCAGAGCAATCATATTCTGAAAATATTAGAAAATCAGGAGGACACAGAAAGTTCTTTGGCTTCTTGACCTGGTCCTTGATTTAAGCATACATGCCGTACATAGGTGGTAGCATAGTACAGTGGATGCTCCCAAAATGAAGCCCATGAAATTCTCCATGACCTGTATTTAATATCATGAATTTTCCTCAGCCCTCTCTGCTCTTCCCACACGAACACACATATTGACCTGTGTCTTGGGGACTCTTAAAATGCTACTGCGACTAGATATTTATTTGTAGTTTTTTTCAGGTTAAAATGAATGGCTAAAAATTTTCTAACAGAGCTTATCATAAGGTGAGAGTAAGCACACCACCTTCTTGTACTTCCTTTGGTAGAAGAAACCACTCTGTAATTTCGGTTGTTTTCTTCTGAACCTGGAGCTCAAAATGCCCTGAGCACCATCACATACATAGGTGTACTACATTCTAGTACATGCAGTTTTTCAACCTGAGTGATATCAGCCTTATTTAGAATCTTGACATTTACTTTATGGTAGAAACTACTGGTTCAACAAAAAACATTGTCTATTCCTTCTTAGGCTGCTGAACAAGACTACATTTCTTTTTTTTTTTAATTTTTACTTTATATTGGAATAAGTTGATTAACAATGTTGTGTTAGTTTCAGGTGCACAGCAAAGTGATTCAGTTATATATATACAAGTATCTATTCTTTTTCAAATTGTTTTCCCATTTAGGTTATTACAGAATATTGAGCAGAGTTCCCTGTGCTATACAGTAGGTCCTTGTTGGTTATCTATTTTAAGTATAGCAGAGTGTACATATCAATCCCAGACTCCCAATCTATCCCTCCCTCCCACTCTTCCCCCCTGGTAAGCATAAGTTCATTCTCTAAGTGTGTGAGTCTGTTTCTGTTTTGTAAATAAGTTCATTTGTATCATTTTTTTAGATTCTGCAGATCAGCGATATCATATAATACTTGCCTTTGTCTGACTTACTTCACTTACTATGATAATCTCCAGATCCATCCATGTTGCTGCGAATGGCATTATTTCGTTCTTTTTAATGGCTGAGTAATATTCCATTGTATATATGTACCACATCTTCTTTATCCATCCATCTGTCAATGGACATTTAGGTTGTTTCCATGTCTTGGCTGTTGTAAACAGAGCTGCAGTGAACATTGGGGTACACGTATCCTTTCAAACCATGTTTTTCTCCAGATATATGCCCAGGAGTGGGATTCCTGGATAATATGGTAGCTCTATTTTTAGTTTTTAAAGGAACCTCCATACTGTTATCTGTAGTGGCTTTACCAATTTACATTCCCACCAACAGTGTAGGAGGATTCCCTTTTCTCCGTACCCTCTCCAGCATTTATTGTTTGTAGACTTTTTGATGATAGCCATTCTGACTGGTGTTAGGTGATACCTCACTGTAATTTTGATTTGCATTTCTCTAATAATTAGCGATGTTGAGCATCTTTTCATGTGCCTCTTGGCCATCTGTATGTCTTCTTTGGAGAAATGTCTATTTAGGTCTTCTGCCCATTTTTTGATGGGGTTGTTTGTTTTTTTGATATTGAGCTGCATGAGCTGTTTGTAAATTTTGGAGATTAATCCCTTGTTGGTCGCATCATTTGCAAATATTTTCTCCCATTCTGTGAGTTGTTTTTTCGGTTTCTTTATGGTTACCGTTGTTGTGGAAAAGCTTTTGGGTTTAATTAAGTCCCACTTGTTTATTTTTGTTTTTATTTCCATTAGTCTAGGAGATAGATCGAAAAAGATATTGCTGCAATTTATGTCAAAGAGTGTTCTATGTTTTCCTCTGAGAGTTTCATAGTGTCTGGCCTTACATTTAGGTTTTTAATCCATTTTGAGTTTATTTTTGTGTATGGTGTTAAAGAATGTTCTAATTTCATTTTTTTTTTTTACATGTAGCTGTCCTGTTTTCCCAGCACCATTTATTGAAGAGACTGTCTTTTCTCCATTATATAGTCTTATCTCCTTTGTCATAGATTAATTGACCATAGCTGCATGGTTTATTTCTGAGCTTTCTATCCTGTTCCATTGATTTATATTTCTGTTTTTGTTGCAGTACTATACTGTTTTGATGACTATAGCTTTGTAATATAGTCTGAAGTCAGGAAGCCTGATTCCTTCAGCTCTGTTTTTCTTTCTCAAGATTGCTTTGGCTATTTGGGGTCTTTTGTGTTTCCATACAAATTGTAAAGTTTTTTGTGCTAGTGCTATGGAAAATGCCCTTGGTAATTTGATAGGGATTGAATTGTAGATTGAATTTTTTGTAGATTGTAGATTGAATTGTAGATTCAATCTACAATTGAATTGTAGATTCAATTGTAGATTGAATCTGTAGATTGCCTTGGGTAGTATAATCATTTTGACAATATTGATTCTTCCAATCCAAGAACATGGTATATCTTTCCATCTGTTTGTGTCATCTTTGATTTCTTTCATCAACATCTTATAGTTTTCGGTGTACAGGTCTTTTGCCTCCTTAGTTATGTTTATTCCTAGGTATTTTTTTCTTTTTGATGCAGTGGTAAATGAGACTGTTTCTTTAATTTCTCTTTCTGATCTTTCATTGTTAGTGTATAGAAATGCAACAGATTTCTGTGTATTAATGTTGTTTCCTGCAACTTTACTGAATTCATTAATGAGCTCTCATAGTTTTCTGGTAGCATCTTTAGAATTTTCTGTGTATAGTATCATGTCATCTGCAAACAATGACAGTGTTTCTTCTTCTTTTCTACTTTGAATCCCTTTTGTTTCTTTTTCTTCTCTGATTGCCTTGGCTAGGACTTCCAAAACTATGTTGAATAATAGTGGTGAGAGTGGACATCCTTGTCTGGTTCCTGATCTTAGAGGAAATGCTTTTAGCTTTTCACCAGTGAATATGATGTTAGCTGTAGGTTTGTCATATATGGCTTTTATTATGTTGACGTATATTCCCTCCATGCCCACTTTCTGGAGAGTTTTTTTAATCATAAATAGGTGTTGAATTTTGTCAAAAGCTTTTCCCACAACTACTGAGTTGATCATATGGTTTTTATTATTCAATTTTTTTGATGTGGTGTATCACACTGATTGATTTGTGCATATTGAAAAATCCTTGCATCCCTGGGATAAATCCCACTTGATTATGATGCTAAGCTTCCTTGTCAGTGAGGGCTGGCCAAATGATGGAGTTTTAACTGAGGAATGTGAGCAGCAGTGATGTGTGTCATTTTCAGGTGAGGCCCAGAAGATCTGTCTACATGAATTCCTCCGTGGTTTTCTGGAAACTCCTTTGACACTATTTGAGAATGCATATTGAAGATGGCAGAGAAACCATCAGCCTGAGTCCCTAGATGAAAATTTTGGGAGGGTCCATTGCCTCATCCTCCCACTTGCCAACCTGAACAGATACTGGAATGTTATGTAAACATGAAATAAGCTTTGGTTGCATTCAGCCATTGCATGTTGGGTCTGTTTATTACTGCAACATGTGTTACACTAAAGTACTTTAGGTGATGTGCTCAGTATTTCTCATCTAAATACAATTTTACCTTATAAGTAGATTATTATATTAAACGAGAACATAGCTACACAGTGGCTCAAGGAATAGCAGTTCAAAGAATAAGTGTTCAAGCAATAGTAGTTACCCATAATAGTATGATCCTAGGTCACAAGGAATTCTTAATAACTCACTTGTGTAACACCTAGCTGCAAAATGAAAATCTTTTAGTCACTTGGAGTGTTCACAGGCTTCTGAACTAAACTTCAAGGATCAATCTGAATGGATAGTGCCCTATAAAACTTTTCTTTAGTACATGTAGTTGAAAGTTTTTATTCCTGTTTTCTCTAATAGAACTTCCAGGTATTTTTATTAACCTATATGGTAGGCAGAGTTCTAAGTTGGCCTTCAATGACCTCACTTCCTTGAATTCCTATCCATGGGCAATTACCTTCTCCTTGAGTGGGAGCTGCATCTAGTGACTTGCTTCTAACCAATAGAATACAACAAAAGTAATGGGATTTCACTTCCACGATCAGGTTACAAAAGCTTACGACTTCCATCTTGCTAGCACACTCCCTTTGTTCTCTTATTTGACTTTCAAACTCAGCAGAAGCAAGCTGCCATGGCAGAGAGCCCCATACCCCAAGGAATTAATTGAGGATATGCTGTGACCAAAACCAGCAGGGAACTGAGGCCCTCAGTCCAACCACGTCTGAGGAATTGAATTTTGCCAAAAAGGCCAAGTGAATGTGGAAGTGGGTCTTTCCCCAGTTGAGGCTTCAGGTGAAACTGGAGAACCTGGCCTGATCCCTTGGTTGTGAGAGAGTGTAAGGCAGAGGATCCACTTAAGCGCTACCCAGATTCCTGATCCCCAGAAACTGAGTGATAATAAATGTGTATTGAAGTTGCTAAATTTAGGGGTAATTTCTTATGCAGCAATAGATAACTAATACACATGGGATATTAACAGGCCTCTGGACTAAATTTCATGGATCAGTCAAAATGGCTTGTCTCTCAGATAATTTTCCTCAACACATACAGTTGAGATGATCATCTCTTCAGTTTTGTTTTCCCCCAGAGAAAGTATATGGGTATTTATATATGACATTTTAATGTGTATTATAACATTTTTCATGCCAGTTTGTTATTAGAACATAGGCCTCTTGAAGGGAATGATGATATGTCGCCCATTGTCTTTGTGTCTTCTATGGTTTTGGTGCAACGTGTAGTTGGTATTCAGTGAATAACATAAATGCTAAAATAATGCTGTATCTACTATTTTGGAAATATACATTTATAACTTATTTAGATACTCCACATTTCCTTTTCAAATGAAAAGTACCTCATTTCTCTCAAATTATGGACAGAGTATTTTTCTTTCGCAATTAAATTTATTTTCAAATATATTCTAGGATTATCAACCATAGATTTATACAATTATCTTTAGCATATTTTTCTAGAAAAATAATTTATTCATAGAACTTTTTCTTACTTAGATTCAACAGAGAATTTTTAAAAACATGATTCAAATTTACTAACTGAAGGCAATTTCTTTTTTCCCCATAGTAACAATATAAAAAGCTTTATGATATAGATATACATTTTATCAAAGCATGTAGAAATATATTTAAGGATCTAGCAATTCAGTATCATCAATGTAAACTAAAAGTGAAACCTTTTAAAAATTATGGTATTTCTATAGAAATAACCAAAGGTAGTAAATAATAGAATGTATGTGTACCTGTGTTTGTATATGTCATACATATTTATGAATATTTATAAGATATGTAGGATGAGTTAGAAAAATTAAAATCTCATTTCTAATAAAGGGACTCTTTTTTTATATTTGCTTTACATTTTATGCTAACTTTTATTGAAACATTTTTAAATCATTCATTTTAGTATCCATTTTTTGTCCAATTATAATCTTTTATCACTTAATACTAGGGGATAAGAAGCCTTTTAAGCACATAAAAACGGTGACATTTTGGTGGAATTCAGTTGAGCAATAATTTTATCAAATAATATATTTCCTTTTAAAAATACTATTAAAGAAAATATTGGGCTTCCCTGGTGGCACAGTGGTGGAGAGTCTGCCTGCCGATGCAGGGGACATGGGTTCGTGCCCTGGGCCGGGAAGATCCCATATGCCTAGGAGCGGCTGGGCCCGTGAGCCATGGCCGCTGAGCCTGCGCGTCCGGAGCCTGTGCTCAGCAACGGGAGAGGCCACAACAGTGAGAGCCCGCGTACCACACACACAGAGAAAATATCACACAAATTGGACAGAATAGAGAGAAAAATGTCATCTTAAATCATCTGTCCCACCTTTCAGGTAACTGTGTATAATTCTACAATTATACACGTGTTGATATATACTTGAAATACATACAATATGGAAAGAATAAATTTATCAGTACATTATGACAATTATTTTATGGGAGATATTCATACTCTTTCTATAGATAGAAGAAAATCTGTATAGATGCTAAAGCAAGGAATTTATAAAAGAAAAGGCTAGAAATCATACTTCCAAATGAATGATATTTTTCTTTATATTAATTCCCTTAGGAAAGTTCATTTATAGGAATCTTAGCATATTCCGACATAGATGAGTATATGCGTTGCAGTGATGCTGCCACTGTTCAAAACAGTTTTGGAATACTTATTTTGTTATTATGTGAGAGCCATTCAGTAAGCACTATAAGACATTAGATCCTCTTTTGTGATTAACCAAACATACTCATCATTGATAAAATTTTGCCAGGATTTAGGCATTAACATAAAAGTGCCATAGGTTCTTAAGGCAATTTCAGAAGATAAGTTAAAAACCTTTATTGAACAGTGGTGTAGTTGTTGAAATAAAGTCTACAGCCTTCCAAGACAGTTGCTTCACAGAAGATACAATTGCTTTTTTGATTGTATACATATCAGTATGTTTGCTTAAAACATTCTGACAATATTTTTCCAAGTCTGCTTGCTTGTGTATGATGGATGCATATAGGCATAAATATGTTTATTTAGTTACTTCACAGATCAGTTCTATCATGTTCTCTCCAATACTTGTCTGAATACTAAATCTGAATATTAATAATAGAAATCATTAGCACAGATTTGAATATAAAACATTCAAAAATAAAATCATTTAAAATTATCCCTGTCACTAGAGGAACAGAAAGTAATCTTTAAACGAAGTGTCATTAGAAGGCAATAAAGAAGAGAGAAAATTTAATATCTTATCTATTGCATTTTTAGAGATGAGAAGATATGACCTAGGGGAGTTAAATGATTTGCACAGAGAAAATAAAATCTTCCAGATGTGGAGGACATCAAAGGGACATGATCTCTTGGACCACAGGAATAGCAGCTAAGTCACTTAGGTTTCTATTAGATGACATAAAAAGGGCAAAAATCAATGCTATCATTTTGGGACTTACGTATACCAAATTATCCTAGGATATTGACTTTGTTAGTGTTTTGATGTTTAGAATATTTCACTATATTTAGCACATAGAAGAACTAGCACAAAATGAAAGACACTAAATGCTTACTCTTCACATTCTAATTGCTGCAGCCTTTTTTTTCCAAGCATCAGTCATTGTATACCTGGGCAGTCTGAGCTGACAGCCTTGTCACCAGGCTTTCCTTCTCCAGTGCATTCTAAAGAAAACAGTAAGGTGTTCTTTCTTTTAATGAAAAATTCTAAGAATCTAACTTTTCCATTTTCTAGTGATATTCGGCTACTCCTCTCAGAACAAATAAATATGAAGGGGTATTATTTATGTAACAGGGATTCCAAACATATTTTAATTACCTTTTGGATTGCCCTAATCACACATTCTTTCCTTTTCCTGTAAACCACTTTTTTTTTTTTTTTTTTTTTTTTTTGCATTACGTGAACCTCCCACTCCCGTGGCCTCTCCCGTCGCGGAGCACAGGCTCAGCAGCCATGGCTCACGGTCCCAGCCGCTCCGAGGCATGTGGGATCTTCCTGGACCGGGGCACGAACCTGTGTCTCCTGCATTGGCAGGCGGACTCTCAACCACTGCGCCACCAGGGAAGCCCCCTGTAAACCACTTTTAATTGACTGGGAACAGAACCAATAACTCAAAGCTTATTAGCAAATATAAACAAGCAATAGCACTAAATGAGGACCCACAGGATGGCATCCAGTGAGGGTAATAATTGCAGTATTGGCTCATGTTCATTTGGACCCTTGCAGCAAAGGCTAACCAGTAATGCATTATACAGGGAGCAGGGTAGAATGTATGTTGTTCTAGATGGGGTTCCTTCCCTTCATTTCCTTTTCTGTTTCTTCTTTTTCCTATGCTTCTCTTCCATTTTTTTCTTCTATACATGCAACCTATATTTTCCAGCCCTAGTCAGCCTAAAGTACAGTCAAAAGACACAATTTAAAAAATAAGAAAATTATCATTGCTATACATTTTTTTCAACGGAACCCTTGGAATGCCAGCCGTCTCTAGGTTCCTTCCTCCATCGGTAATGCTTTCAACATTATAAGAGGTTGTATCTTAGTTACTAAAGGCACAAACCCTACAGCCAGCTGCCTGAGTTAGTCTAGTTCCAATCCTTAGTAGATGTGCACCTTCTAAACCTCTCTGTGTCCCAGTCTCATTATATATAAAATGATAAAATCTTAATAATAATAAAAACAATCCTACATCATAGAATTATTGTGAGGATGAGTTAATGCACATAAAGCACTTAGTATCATGCTTATGACAGAGTAAGAACCAAAAAATATTAGCAGTTGTTATTATTGTTGACATTTTTTCTGTGTACCTACACATTCTGAGGATGTTTCAAGCTTCCTTCTATTAGCTGTGTGTCTCTCTCTTTATTTTGGACTATATCTCTTTTATACCTTTTGTTTAACTTAATATTTCAGTTTCTTGAACTCCGCATGCAGCATGATCCCCACTGTTACATCCCATTCAGATTCCCCCCTGACATCTCACCAACTAGGATTCAGCTAATGAGCTTCAACTTGTTTCTTCTTTCAAAGTAGTTTCTTCTTCTATTTGGGGCACTGCACAGTGCTTCAGGAATTAAAACTGAGTTGTGACTCTAATATGCTTAGTTATTGTCTCTGTCATGAGATCTTTAAGATGTTCACATAGATAGCTTAGTGGGACAGGTGTCTAAATACCTGATTTCCCATTTTGAATAAGCTGACTACTGCTGAGACCTTTAAAACAAAAAACAAGTAGAAGATATACATATGCAAAATCCAGATCTACTGACACCTCCTTCAATAAGTTGCTTTTTGTGTCTCATATTTCTACTCATGAATAAATTATATACAATTATCAGGTCATTTCATTCTTCATATGAAAAATAGATTTAAATTTCTCCACATGTGTTTGGCACAGTACATGTCTCAAAGTATAATACTTCCAGTTTTAGTGCCAACTTCACTCCGTGTTTTCGAACTTCAAGAATCCATCCCAGCTGGGCAATAACAACTGGTTCTTTCTCACAGAAGTTTTGTGAGAGTTAAGTACATTAAGGTATATAAAACCTCTATTATATTGCTACTAGAACTCTTCAGAATGTCATTTCAGAAGTTCAAGATCTCAATATGGCAAAAAATATTTTGGAATGAAGGTTTGAAAATTCACATTCATAGGATTTTAAACAGTTACAACCTGTTAAATTTGTAGTGAATTTCCCTAATTACAGTTTGGATTATTACAGATTATTCAGATTATTACAGAAAGTGAAAGAGATACTCAAATAATAGTGTTTACATACAAGTTATATTTTTAAAAAAATACTTAACTTTCTTCACTTTCGCTTTCACTGTGGAGCTTTGACCCTTGAAAAATATTTTTCAAAGACGTGACAATGAGTTGTTTTTCTGACCCTTATAAATTTATTTTATTATTACGATCTCTAGCTTATCTGCCATCCATACATATGCAATGGCATGAGCTCACATTCAAACATAGAACTGTGCTATTGTTCTGTACTATTATTAGCTACAATGACAAATTTTATAACTGCAACATTTGTCGATTTTTTTTCCTATCTCTGTCCAACATAAATTATTTTCTCTTGCTAATAGTCTAAGAGTATTACAACACAAGTTTTGAAGAACCCTGGTTCTACTTCCTATATCCCTGATTCTGTGGTATAACAATTATATTTTCTTTTTTTAAAAAAAAGCCTTTCTGGGAAAATGAAAACACTTATGAATGATAATACACCTTCCTATTTGTAAAACAAACCTTGAAACTCTCTAAAGCCTGTAGTTCTACCGATTATTAGATCACAGTTACACTTTGTCAAGACTAAATGTCTCACATCCTTGCTGGAAGAGAGGAAGACCCTAGGATTACAATATATTTGAACAATAACTTTGCATTATTTTCCATTCTTCGTCCTGTCTTTGTCAGGAGCATGGATCCATGCTATGCTCTTCTCTATTCTGGTTGCCACCTTTGTCATGCGAATGAGACACCAGAATCAGAATGTTTCCTGTGAGATATGCATGCTTTCCTGCTTGCACCTCTCAGGATGTTGTTTTTAGTTAGGTTAGAGCCCCTGAATCCCTTAGAGCATCACTCAACATTCACCATTCATGCAAGGTGTCCTTCTTGCTTGTATTCACTGTAAAACTATTTGATGTCTTGGTCGGTTTTGCAGCCCTTCTATTTCTCAAACACACCCCTGAAAAAAACTGTTATTGTTTTTTTATTATTATCAGGTCAATCAAATGTATGTTACAATTTGTGGTATACAGAAACATACACATGGCTCAATTATTTTTTTAACTACCCGTCACTTACAAATATTTCAGTATTCCAATTACACATAGGAATATACAAATAGTAGCGGCTATGCTTTTAGAGGTGATGGTGAGATGGGCATTTAAAAGGAACTCATTCCCTTGAAGATGTATTTATTTTGTATTTAGAAAATTTCTACTTTAAAATTTTCACTTTGCTTGGAGGCATATTTTTAGATTACTCTTAAATTTGCCTCTCATCCAGGCTAAGATATAAATACTGTATTGTATTTTTAGACCATGCTTCTGTCACACATGTAAAATGAAACCTGCTGATATATCCAAGTAACCACTTATTTTTTCCAAATGTTAGGATATATGGAACCAACATGATAAACATCTGTATGCAGTTGCATTTCTCAGTATAGACAGAATTTCATACCCACGCAGGGTAAGGGAAGAGGACATGATAAACGTGTGAAATCCTTTTGAATTTGAAAAGTGTACATATAAGAAGGCAAAGAACCATATGAATCTAATCAATGATACAGCTTCCTGTATTGTGTGTGTGAGAAGTATTTTCTGAGTAACTTGTCTTGAGTTTTAGTCTCTCTCTTTTTTTCTTCGAAAGAAATTAACCTAAAATTGAATTACACGTGATCTTTTTCTGGGATTAAAAACAATATGATTGTTATCCATTTGGGCCAGATTAGTAAGAAAAACAGAAACCACATTGTTTCAACAGAAAGATTATGATGTAGGTAATTGGTGATCTAACTCTGGCCAACTAGGAAGCAACTAGTCACTCACTGGCAGTGAAAAAACCCCTAGAGTCTTGGCCACTGGACTAGCCCCTCCACTCAGCCCTTGTACTAGGTTGTCTCCCCTGTAGTATTTGTTGTATTGTCACCTTCCACCACGATCATGGTGGCGGCATCCATGGCAGCTCTGTTGGTTCACTCTCAACTCAGGGTATTCTGTAACCCCTTTCCTCTGGGTTAGTCAGATAAGTGATTCCCTTCATACCTCATAGAAGCCAAGAGAAGCTTAGGTGCACGTAAGTCCTTCTGACGCCTAACCATGATGGGTGCATAGTTTTCCAACATGCATCTCCTAATGGGTGTGAAATCATCCTATTAAAAAGTCTCCATTTAGATTCCCAAATATGATTATGGAACAAGTTCCTCACTGCCATTTCAAGCCACTTCAATCAAATTCACCTCCTACCTCTGGGCGTCTGTCTAGAGAGAGGAGATCAAGACATGCATTCTACTGGCAGCCTCACTTATCTGGTGTCTTCTTTGTCATTGAAATCCCTCAAGACTCCGAGGGGCAGGCTTCTGTTTTGCTCTGGACCTCTCTATGTTGAACTCTATGATGTAGCTCACCAGGTCTGTAGGTCAATATGTTCAATGTGATGTGTGCAAGCCAGTATTTAGGAAAGTATTTATTCCTAGATAAAGCTTTGTTTTAAATATAGTTATCTGTCTTTAAAACAGAAAAATATCCTATTATGAAGATCAGAAACTTTATTTTTCTCTAATATTTCTGCCCTAAAGATCCTAATTCATGTCTCCCAGCCCATAATAAGTAGAAGTCTTATTGTGGCTAGAACAAATATTATGCATAAGAAAATGGAAAGAAAAGAAAAAGCCACATTGTTATATTTCGTGTTTCCAAAAAAACAAGCTCTGATAAGAGAAGTGCCAGATGAATAGAGCCAGGAGCCCACATAAACACTTCCAACTCCATCATCTGCTCACTTCCACTGCGTGCTAGGATAGCCCAGGGAAGTGGGAATAGCCAGCTTCTGATTTTGTTACCTCACAGGATTGAAGTGGTTGAGATTTGAGACACAGTGTCCTTGTGCCTCAAGACTCAAGGATGAATATCTTTGGCAGAACTTGCCGGCTGGTGAGTTGTGAAGTCATCCTCATACCGGAAGTTATTTTTGAAAGGTAGTTCTGTAACTCAGTGGAGGCAGCTGATCCTTTAGTCTAGCTTGTATCAGAAGGTCAGAGCCCTTTCATAGCAGTTTTGCTAATAGCTGGTGTTGAGTTTAGCTGAGAGGTCTTCATATCCCAGGTGGCCTGAGGTTCCAGTCTTACTCTCATGGCCTACCAGGTCATTCATTCAGTTCAAGATCACAGTTTCCCCAAATGCGGGGCAGCCAGTCTTCCCGGGGTCAGGGCTAGTTCTGGAGATTGGCTCCAGAAAAACTGTCCAGCTTTTGTGCAGAGCCACCAACAGTGGTGTCCGAAAGCTACTCAAAGCATAACTCCATTGCTACTTTGCTTCCCCAGGACAATAGAGCTTGCTACCAAGATATTTAATCATCTGAGGGAGAAGCCAAGAGAAGCTTAGGTGAATAACTACTCAAATTATTCTTCCAAGAAGAGGAAAGATCACCTGAAGGTAATTTGCTTTTTTTTTTTTTTACAGTTACATAGCTAGGGGAGACCATTATATCGGTTTTTGTCAGAGTAAAAAAAAGTAGCCTTTCTTCCTAAAAGCTATGCATTTGAAATTTATGCGTTTGTCTGTGTGGTTAGTGGATTAATGTCTGTTCTGTACTAGCTTTAAACTCCACTAGTACAGCTGCCTGGTCTCTTTGCTTCTCACCGTGGCCCCGGTGCCTAACACAGAACCTGACACAGAAATGGGCTAACAAATATTTGTGGAATTAACAAAGGAGTAAGTCTACTCCAGGAGAATGTTTTTCGCTTGCTATATTGTGAAGTATTTGGTACCATCTCTAGCTAAAGAAAGGAAGAAAAAACATCAAGCTAATCCCTATTGGAGTACTCCTCAATCTGAGATAGCTTCCTAAAAGCAGAAAGCTATTTAAGACAGATTGATTCAACCTGTGAATAAATACTTTAGGAAATAACATGACTTAGGCCTACTTTTTAAATCAAATAGACCCATCAGTATTTATCATTTATTTGACCCATCAAATTGTGTTCTCCAAAATATTGGTTCTCTAGGATTTTGCTAGGTAATATGTGGAAAAATGAGAGTCAAATGGGTTTAGAACCAATGGGACGAACAGGTTCCTTTATTGAAGTACTTTATTGAAGTACTTTTATTGAAGTACTTTTTCAGGTTCCTTTATTGAAGTTCCTTTATTGAATACTTCCTGTTGAGGAAGTATTATACTCTGGAATATAGTATGCTGGTATCTCAAACTTATTTGACCAGGGAATTTTATTAATATTAGTAACTTTCCTAATACTTATTATGTTCCATGTTGAAATATTAGATTCAAAAACATTTAAAATTTCAGGGCTTCCCTGGTGGCGCAGTGGTTGCGAGTCCGCCTGCCGATGCAGGGGACACGGGTTTGTGCCCCGGTCTGGGGGGATCCCACATGCCGCGGAGCGGCTGGGCCCGTGGGCCATGGCCTCTGGGCCTGCGCGTCCGGAGCCTGTGCTCCGCAGCGGGAGAGGCCATAGCAGTGAGAGGCCCCGCGTACCACAAAAAAAAAAAAAAAAAAAAAAAAAAAAAAAATTAAAATTTCAAACCTAAACTCCAGAAAATATTGTAAAGCAATTGGTTATGATGATGTGATAGCAATTTGTACATTTTTAGGAATTTCATAACATTAAGTCTTATTTTCAATCAGATTGTGACCAAAGAGTAATTATGTTTTATGCATCACTGCTATAAACATCCTAGTGCTTTCTAGTACTTCGCACATAGCAAGTGTTCAATAAATATTTGCTTAATAAAGGATGGAATGAGAACTATATCATACTAGAGTGTTTGCTATATTGAATGTAATAATTATTCTGAATTAGCAATACTTTTTGGCAATCGGAGACTATTAATGCATGCCAATGGAAATATGTGTTGTTAAAAGTCAAAAAAAATTATCAAATCAGGAATAAAATACATGTGCACATTTTTTCTACAGAAAAGAGTAGATAGAATAAATTTATTATACCAAAATATACTGACAAGTATCAATTTTAAAAAATCAGTGTATAAAAGAATGATGTCACAAAATTTTGATAAAGTAGTAGAATAGGGCTCTCTGGAGATTCTACACTGTCTTGATTTACATAAATCAGATTCTTATAAGTAGTAGTATATTTTCCTATGGAATAATTTAGGGGATTTGGCTTTCTAGTTTTTGTTCAGTTCTATGGAGTTCACCACAGTGATGCAGCTCTGTTTGATGACTGGCAAAAGTTCAGAGATTAGGTTGTTACATTCCTTAGATTAGACCCAGGAGCCACCCATAGCTGGTTAGGAAAATATACCTGCACAACACTGGGCTAGACCACAGCGATGACTATAACTTCCCAATAATCAGTATCTAAAGTGGAGTCAGGAAATGTTAACAAGAGGTTACTAATTATTTTTATAAGCTTGTCCTTCAAAATTTGGGAATACATGTAAACATCCCTAATTTGACTTCATTAGCAGCAACAGGCTCCTAACCATAGGTGTCGGAAGATTTAGTAGGAAGGCCATTCGTAAGCTACTGATATTTTCATTTGGGGGATTGTACTAAGCAAAGAAGATCCCAAGTAACCAATCTTGCCTCAGTGAGTTGCTGAAGACAAATGTGGCTATATTTAAATGCTAAAGTGTATAATGTGCTACGCAAATAAATAAACTCTTAAAAAAATTAATTCATCTAGACAGTTCTTGGATATATTATATTTTTAAGCTATATATTATATTCTGTGGGGAAAGGGTAATTTATCTGATCTGTTATTTTTCCTTTTGCCTGAGGGACATCTAAGGATTCGACCCTTGCTTTACTCCTCCTTGAAACATAAACATGGGGAATATTTTAGTGTGTGCCAGTTGCAAGATAAATAAGAGTCCTGCTGAGGTTGATGTATAATGAATTATGCACCTATACTTGGGGTGTCTGGACTGTTTATTGAATAACCTGTAAATGATGAGTAGTCAGCTGCATCAGAGATGAGATTTAGTTCCATACCTCTAAGAGGATTATGAGTCTAGCAAGGTAGAAAAGCTGGTGGGACCCTGAAGCTGATGGCTTCCATGAGCCAAGGTGGTCCATATCAATTAGACTTCATCCCCTGTGATCATGTACATCCCAACTTGGAGAAATTGTGTCATTCAGCGGCTATTTCTGGGAGTCATGAGCCTCTGCTCTGTGTTTCCTGTGCATGCCAGGTTGTCTATCCTGCGTGCTTTCTTAGAAACTGTGTAAAGTCTATTTACAGAGTGAAGCCTATTTTGTCTGTGAGTTTAATGGACACTGAAAGCCCAAGACCACTGTTGTTGGTCAAGCAAAGTGAGTATTGTTCTGTGAAAAAGATCTGAAATATGTTTATTTAAAACCTTCCATTTAAAGATTTAGCTGAACTTCTAATATTCTAGGGTTTGATAAAGAAGAGTATATAACATTCATGTATTAGTTTCCTACGGCTCTTGTAACAAATTGGGTCATTTAAAACAGCAAAATTTTATTTTGTTCTGTTCTGGAGGCCAGAAATCCAAAATCAAGAAGTTGACAGGGCCATGCTCCCCCTTAAGGCTTTAGAGGAGGATCCTTCCTTGTTTATTCCTATCTTTTGTGGGGCAATCCTTAGCATTCTTTGGTTTGTAGATGCATTCCTCCAACTTCTGTCTCTTTCTTCACATGGCATTCTTCTGTGGGTGTGTTGTCTGTGTTCAAATTTCCCTTTTCTTACAAGGACACAAATCCCTGGATTATGGTGAGCCTAGTCTTCATATGATCTCATCTTAACTTGATCACATCTGCAAAGACTCCATTTCTAAATATGGTCCAATTCATAGGTTCCAGGGGTTAGGACTTAAGCACAATTCAATCCATAATAATTCATCATACAGTGGATTTCAGTCACAACCCTTTTAACATTGTTCTTGTCTTTGATTGCTTGATGCATTTATTCATTGAAAAATATTTATTGAGCTGAGTACTTTTCTAGGTGCTTGTAACAAAGCAGCAAATAAAACAGACATGTGCCCTTAACCTACATGGAACTTGGATTCTAATGAGGGTAGACAGGAATTATATAAATAACTAAACATAGAATTTTTCAGATAGTGATAAGTATTAGAGAAAATAGTAAAGCAAAGCAGAAAGGCCAAGGCATGCCAGATAGAGCTTGCTATTTTATATAGAGTGATTGGAGAAGTCTCCACCAAGGAGACACTCTGAATGAGGTAGGAAATCATGAGAGTTATGAGCAGAGGAATGACAAGATTTGAATTATGTTTTAATAGGATCATGAGGCTTTTATTAGAATAGAGTGCAGGAGGACACAGAGATTATAATTAGTAGAAGACAAGTACCCTACCCTATGCTACTGTGAAAGTGGGAAAGGAGCAGGCAGGAAGTTATGGGAATTGATTATCTAATAGATGATAATGGCTTTGAACAAGCTAGTAATGGAGGTGATGAAAAGTGGTGGGATTCTGATAATGTTCAAAGGATTGAGACAAAAGGATTTCCTAATGGAGAGGATAGCTATAAGATTTTTGAGCTGTTCAACTCGAAGTGTGGAGTTGCCATTCACTAAGACGACAAGGCTGTAGGAGGCAACTGTGTGTGTGTATGTTTGTGCGTGTGTGTGCACATGCGTGCGAGAGAGAGAAGGTATGTACGTTTTCAGTTTTTGACATGCTAGTTTTAAGATGAGTATTAGAAAACATAGTGGAGATATTAAGTAAGGTGTTGGATACACAAATCTAGAGTTCAAGCGAAGGGTGAGAACCAGAGGTATACATATTTAAGTCATAGTAAAATTAAATTGTATTTAAAGCCATAAAGCTAGATAAAAACACTTACCCTGATATATCATTTGACAAGTTCTACAGTGTTTGCAAAAGTTACATCAATACGTAAGGCATTTCTTTCTCTTAACCTTGAGATAATATTTTCTCAATAAATAGGCCTTTATGCTCTGGAGCTATTTACTAAAGCTGATTGCAGGAGGAGGTATATTTTATAGGAGGTATTAAAATAGACTAGCCAGTTAACTTTGGATGAATTGCTTTTACCCAGTTAAGCAATGACATGAACTAGCTGACTTATTGAGCCCTAATCCACCTCTGTTATTCCAGTCATGAACTTTTTTGTAATACAAATTTTCCTCTGCTGTATCGTCAGGGTATTTGCCAACAAAAAGTGGGATGTCAGGTTTCTTTCCCATCTTTATTGGACATTCATTTTCATACAGAGATATGACGTTAAAAAGTATTAACTCTTTGTTCCGTAATGTTTTCAGTATAATTAAAAGATAGGCTTTGTACGATTCATTTGCACTGCTTCCCCACCTGTTCTCAATGCTGAAATCCTTGTATGACCTTCTTTTTTATTAAATACACTTTGAATGTTATCCATGATTTTCTTCACCAAGGCCAAATTCTCCATGAACTATCTTGTGATAAATAAAGAATATAAGTGTTAACCCATTTCCCATAGTTTAGCGTGTTTTCTTGGTAGTCACCATGATTTTTAAAGGCTATTTTTTTTTTTTTTTTTTTTTGCTGTACGCGGGCCTCTCACTGCTGTGGCCTCTCCCGTTGCGGAGCACAGGCTCTGGACACGCAGGCTCGGCGGCCATGGCTCACGAGCCCAGCCGCTCCGCGGCATGTGGGATCTTCCCGGACTGGGGCACGAACCCGCGTCCCCTGCATCGGCAGGCGCACTCTCAACCACTGCGCCACCAGGGAAGCCCCAAGGCTATTTTTACTATCTTTTTCCTTAATAGAAAATAATGAAGGGAACATCTTCAAATTTGAATTTGGTTAAGGAAAGTAGGCATACCCTCGGTAGATAATTGCACTCTGAGAAAGAATTTAAAATATAAGTATCTACACAGTGTTGATCACTGTGTAATAAGGTCTCTGTCCTTAAATTTCACTTTTTGCCTTTAACTCTGCTTAATAAAATATATGAAGCAAAAAAAGTCTAGATTTCCTTAAATAAAAACACAGTTTTCATGTTTCAATCTTTATATACTTTTTTCAGTTAATCATAGTTGCAAATGGAATCTAGAAATGTAAACAAATGTGATCATCTGGTACTGAACTATGTTGATATTCAGGATAACATTGCCTATCAAATCTATATTCAAATAGGAAAATCTCATCACATTAAAGTATTACTTACATATTCATATACTCATTCCTTGAGGCAAAGACTCCAGCCTTACTTTACAGATGGATCTAGCAATAAAACATAAAAACAAACACAAGGAAAGGAATTGACGCAACACATAACAACTACTAACATACATCATTTCTCTTTACTTCTCAAAAACTCCTACATATTGTATCTTCAAAAATGTTCTTGGAACCTAAGAAGTCAGGATAATTATGAAAAAACTAAATAATGATAAAATAAAAATAACAGTTAAATAGTAGTAAAATAATCACATTTTTTAAACCTCAAAGGTTTTAAACACTAAAGAATTCTAAACATCCTTGAGTTGTCTTCTATGTATAGTGTTTGATGATCGCCAAAATGCCATCAGAATATTATTAGAAAAACATTACTATGGCTACATTAAAGATTTCTTATTCTTCTAAGTGTCATGTTCCCCATTATTTCACTATTATTAATAGTCTCTCTCTTCTTAGTCATTAAAATAGAAGGTGTACTTCAGAAGGCACCTATTCTAAGAAAAGTAAGATGAAAAACATGGAAAAATTGTAAATAAAAAGGTGAGAAGGAGAAGATAGAAAGTGATTGGTAATAATAACTGGAATTGGAAGAATGAAAAAGAATAGAAAGGCTAAAAAAAGGAATCTTGAAATTGAGATTGAAGTCCCCTCTCCCTCACAGTAGTGTATGCCAGCAAAATCCGTAGCATCTCATTTCCTTAAGGACTTAATCCTGGTCTTCCTAGAGAAAATGTTTTCTAGACATTCAGTTTTGCTTTTATCTCCCTTTTGCAGGCATTTGATGTGCTTTTTATGCTGTTTATGCTGTTGAACTTAGCCATGTTTTGTAGTAGAATGCAGAATGCCAGGCTGGTAAAGAATCTGTTACATTTCCAGGACATCTTGATTTTCATGAGCTTCAGAACATTTCCAAGTAGTTGATTTTTACAACATCGTATGATAAGACTTTTAAACAGTACCTTGTATTTGTATTAGCACGTGCTGCTTACTGCACGGTGAGCTGGGAGGCACTGGGTCTTACGCCCACTAACTGCTGATAGTATCTGATGCCTCGTGCTCGTCCTTGAAATTCTCTCGGACTCAGGGTCCTGAAGAATCTACTAGCCTTTTATGTGTTTATTTCTAAAATTATTTTAACTCTTTGAAGTAAAACTAATATATACAGTCTATTATAAAAGTCAAATTGTGCTAAAAGGCTTAGGACAGTAATAACAGAAAGGCAGCCCCCTGCACTCTTCTGCTGGTCCTGCTTCCCAGAGACAATCACTTTCTTCTTTTAGGCCTAATATCTAGTGTTTAAGTCCTTATCTCTAACTTATATGTGTAGATTGCTATTTCTCATTTATTTATTTATTTGGAATATATTAGACATATAGTGTCAGGTTAAGGTGTACAACATGCTGATTTGATACATTGATATATTGTACTGTTTTGGTCATTTACATATTGTAATATGATTGCCCTATGATATTTCTTAATAAATCAATTTTAAAATAGTTTGCTCCCCATAAAGGATATAAGAATTTTAGTTTTTTATACTTCTTTCTTCTCCCATCCTTCAAATGAAGTTCTGTTTCAATTTTTATATACCCTTTAAAAATATTTTTATTTTGAAATTATTTTAGATTTGTACAAGAGTTACAAATGTAGTTTAATTCCTGTACACATATAGCCTTCACCCAGCTTTTCCCCTAATGTTTGTATCTTACATAACCATAGTTAAGCCTAAGAAATTAACATTGGTACAATACTGTTAAACTACAGACTTTATTCAGATTTCACCAGTTTCTGCATTTATGTCTTTTTTCTGTTCCAAGATCCAATTGAGGGTATCACATTGCATTTAGTTGTCACGTGGCCTTAATCTCCTCTGGTTTGTGACATTTTTCTTAGTGTTCCTTGTTTTTCATGACCCTAATACTTTTGGAAAATACAGATCACCCACCTTATAGAATGTCCCTCAATTAGTATTGTCTGATGCTTCCTCATGATTATACTGAGGGAAGTTACCTCAGTATAAAATTAGTGGATGGAACTTTAAGGAGGAATGGGATATTTGCGTAGCTTCATATTATCTTCACCCAGTGAATTTAGCAAATGTTCATAAATTATTTGACACTCCTCTCTGGAGGAGGTAGAGCTCCATTCTACTCCCATTGAGTGTGAGCTGAATTTAGTAATTCACTGCTAATAAATAGAACATGGAAAGCAAAAAGCTAGTAACTTTACAGTGCAGAAATCTGGCAGGTACCCCCTTAAAATTAAATGATCAAAGTTAACATCCCCACTAGTAAGTCATGCTGACATCAAATTCTCCCTGTTATGGTATTATGAGAAGGGCTCAGGACCTAAGGGGAATGTTAAAGAAATAGAGGTGTTTTCTAATTTAAAAGATTCTATGATTTCCATGAAGACTGTATGCACAGGCTTTTTTTTTTTAAGATCGAGAATCATAGACAATGTTTTATCCAAAGTCAGTTTTAAGACATTCAGGGTTACCAGGGCTCAAAGAAGGTAGGAACACAAATAATAAACAAATCCTTTTCCTAGTTTACTCAACCTTCACTGAAACTCTTTTGGTTCTAGTGGTGATAATAACTTGTCTAAGAGACTTCAGTGGCCTTTGTGCATGCAGTGTAGTTTTAAGATTGTATGTTAATATATGCATATGTGTGTTAATCTAGCTGGAAGTGTTTGTTTTTAGTTTAGTGAAAACAGTTCAAAATCATATGATTATGATTCAAAATCATACATAAAGATCAATTCCAAAGACGTTCATAACTAAAAAATAAGTTCAGACATAGGACATGTAACTTGGTTTATTTTACAAAAGTTCTACCTTGGTGTTTCCGTTGTAGGAGCTTGAGGTTCCCTGCTAAAAGAGAAGGCCTTGCTCGAAACTGAGCAAGGTGCACACTTGATAAAAATAAGACAGTTACTCACAGATCTAAACACTTGGTCCATGGCCCGGATGCCATGCTGATTGTTAAGGCCCAGAGAGTCTACTATTTCTTATGTATCTGCAGACTCTTGTGTTTTATTTATTCTGGTTGGGATATGGATTATAGAACCCTTTCAATGTGTGTTACTTTGAAATGAGATTAGCATAATAGACTAGATTTTACAACCTTTCATTTTCAAGCCCATCTTGCAGGTTCAGAAACTAAGAAGTGTTGACAAAGGGCTGATGATGATTGCACTTGTGTGATCAGAAAAGGTTCCCAGGACCTTGCCCACTCCAAGGAGAGATCATCCTTTTACAGATCTTATGTAAATGAAGAAAAAAAAGTTGTAAGCAGGGAGGGACAAACAGAGAGGAGAGACATTTCCGAGATGTACTTAAAGTTTTTTTTTTATTCCGTGTTTAAGTGCTTGCTTATGAGGGAGCTTTTATGTCTACTCCCATAACAATATGCATTATGACTTCTGCGTTGCTCCCCAGTTTGCCTGCACAAATAATCTCGTATCATGATAAATAGATGAGGAAGAACACTACGAGAGATCATCATATATTAATCATTTCAGTTATTTAATGAAGGTAAAGTGGAAGTTAGTCTTTGAATGCATCGCTACAATCTCTGACTCCCACAGTGACCCTCGTCTGGTGATGAAGAATCCTGAGCATGCCAGCCTCTTATGGGCAGGACAGTCATTTTTTTCTTGCTTCATAAGAATGAAGACTTTTAAATTTATTAGAGGAGAAGAATTTTTGTGTTCAACCAGAATGAATTGTTTACAATTAATGCTTGGTAATTAATCCATACACATTTTCCTCATATGCCCTAAAATACATTGTACTAGGTTATGAAAAGGTAGTTTTTGTCCTTCAGGCATCAAGTCTCTATAAGCTGCCTCTTGGCCTTAGAGAAAGCACTGTAAATGGAATAGGGAGTCTCCTCGTTTAATTTGATACATCAGGTCATCATCAAAATATTTAGTTCCTGATCTTCCCACACAGAAGGTGACTAAAGGTTAATAAGAACGCAAGTGGAAAATAATTAAGCATGAAAATATATACAATAAAATGCAAAACAAATCAGAATAAGTAAAGTTTAGTGTGACTATTAGGTTAAGATGTCTTGATATTCACTCCAATCATAAAATGTTTTTTTTTCTCCTTTGAAGGACAGAAGAAGCCTGATACATACAGTGCAACTATACTTACTGATACATCTAGGAAATAATTTAAAGAAAAAACGATGAAAACAGTAATTTCTTCAAAAATTCCATTGCCTTTACCTATGGGCGATGTCATAGGCAAATAATATTTGCTGTCATTTTCATCATATTTCTCTTTTTAAATTATTTTCTACATACCTTTTTTTTTAATTTAGGACTAGGTCATCTATAAGTTCAAGGAATCAAATACAATGGCCAAAATAGAAATTTACTTCTTTTTTGCATGAAATAAGTCTAGAGATAGGTGATCCAGTGTGTGCAGGGCAGCTTCATGAAATACTTGAGGATCCAGACGCTAGTGTGCATTTTACCATCATCTTCAGCTTCTGGCTTCTGCTTTCTAGGTCTCAGTTTGGCTCGTTAAGTTCCAGACTTCTGAATTACGCTGCATTCCAGCCAGCAGGAAAGAGGAAGGCAGACAGCTGGGGGAGGGCATGACTCCTCCCTTAAGAAAAATTTGAAGAAAATTTTTCAGTGAGTTGTATAGGTCAAAATGTATTCATCCCTAATTATTGTAAGAGGGGGCTGGGTCTTTTAGTCTTTTAGCTGTGGTCCAGCTAAAAATCAGGCATTGCTATTATCAAGGAGGAAAAGGAGAGCAGATACTGAGGGACAGTTTATGCTCTCTAACATGCTAAGGGTATTAGTGTGACGGAGAGGATATTTTGTGGTAAGAAAAATGTGTTTATGTAGAATTTACACTTGTTGCAAGACAACGTTCAGGTGACTGTTTATATTATGCTACAGTCTATGAGGGTAAGATAAATGAAATTTACAAGATATGCGTAGACAGCAGTACTGATTTTATCTAAAATTATGAAATCAAATCAATATCTATACATGTTCAGATAAACTAAAAGTAGATTAAAAGTAGATTAAAAACATATCAGCTCCCTTAATTTTTCTGCAAATTATAATCTCCTGGAATAGTTTTCCCACCAGTGCCAACCTTGAACGCTGAGAATCTTGAAAAATAATTAAGTTTTAGATGAAATTCAGATTGAAGGTGTGTCTCACCTGAGAACAAAATAATTCTAGTTTCAAACTATTCTTAGAAGGAAACAATAAAGAAGTGTCATCCATAAAAGAATGTGTCATTTTGTTTCTTTTGTGAAGTTTCTTGGACATCAAACAGGTTTTTCTGAGCATTCCGAATAATTGAGTATAGATTAATAAAAACATATGAGTTAAATTGCCCTCAAAGTGCAGAGGCTTAAAAAAGAGACAAAACTGAGCAAAAGAGATATGAGATTTGTCTAAAGCCAAAATGTTTTTTACATGCTCCCTATGGGAAGTATGCCGCTTTGCTTCATCTACTCCCTCATGCTTGCACTCATATCAGACGTTTATGGAGCACCTTTGATTAGCTGGGCTCTTTTCTAGGAACTGGGGACTACAGCTAGGGAGACTTGGGATTTATAATCTGGCAGGAGGACAGAGCCTAAATAAGTAATTAACTGCAGTTGTAATTAATTACAAAAGAGACATGTAGGGTGCAAAGAGAGCATATGAAAATATATAGCAATGTAAAACATTTAGGAAAGAAAAAAAAACACGGATTAGGAACGCTATGAAGTTAATGAAATCAGTATATTTACAATCACGAGATCGTTGTAGACTTTATGGTTAGGCTGAAGAAACTGTATGAAAAATGAAAATAATAAACTAACAACATTTGCAAGAGTGAAAAAGTTAAACCTGGGTTTCCCCAATCAGTTGCGTCAATCAAGATGTCTTTATGTCTAACTTATAAGGGGAATATTTGGAAAGCAGAAGGACTACAGAGGAATAATCTCCTAAAACCCTATCCCTCTCCTTGATCGATAATGCCACAACAAACTATTTATTTAACTCTGCAGCACAGTCGAAATCATTTTTTTTTCTCTTTGTAAGACTCAAATATAAGTTTCTCAGGAAGTATGCAGACAATATTTTACTTTGGTAATCAATGCAATAAGGAGAAATTACTACTTCGACAGTTGATCAAGCATCAATCAAAGTTATATACTCAATTCGTAAGTGGAATAAAAGTGATGGCCGTTAAGGAGACAGGGTATAGGGAAGGAAGGGCTGTACAGTGTTCCATGGGCTGCTAAATTACCAAGACAAAGGCTGAGATAATATTCAGCTTTACATTTATAACAGCTCATCAAAAATGTAACATTTTGTTGAAATTGATCTCAGGTTAATTAAAATAAATAGGATTAAAAATTTGTTACAAAATGCATTTTCCTCCTTTGGTATTAAATACAATCTATGTTTTCTTTGTTTCTCTCCCATTCTCCACATTTATTTGTCATTATTACTAGACCCTACTGTGGTAATACATCAAGGTAATAGTGTTCTGATAAGAATGTACCTGGGATAATTTGTCAGCTTTTGCTTCAGAGACTGGAATACTTTAAACATAGAAGTCAATTGTAATAATTGATGCTGCCCTATTTGACACAAATAAAAGACTCATATAATGACACCGTGGTAAAATAGAAAGGAGATTGAGCACTGGACATGAAACAAGAGCTGGAGTGGAAGTAGAAGAATCCTCAGAGTTGTGGAAGAAACTAGAAAATTGCCTCAAGGTCAGAGAAGATGCCCTCTGTAAAGCCAGTCTCAGACTATGAATGCCATGTGTGTGGGGGGAGGAGAGAAGAGTGTTACAGATACAGGAGAGCAGACATGTAGGTCCATAAATACCAGCTGCAAACTCCAAGAGATGACATCCACTTAGACCATGATGTGTACAGACATACCCTCCACAGTCTTTCATTGTATGCTCAAACCTGTCAATTATTAATGTCAGAGGCAGCTCCCTGCTTTGAGATTTCCAGAGAGAGGCAGGAAGGGAGTGCAACAAAACAAGTAGAGCAGATATTCAGAGTTTCAGATGCATTAAAAACCATCTTTCCAGCGTAGGTTCTATTGATAATCCCAAGGCCGACTTTAGGTTGTCCATCTCAGTTTTATGTATAGGACATAATCTCTCCTTCATCAGTGAAACTTGATAATGGTCAGTGATTTTTATCAGAGAACACTAGAGAACATAAGTTAGAATCTTCATCAAAAGCTGAGTTGTAAGAAGTACAGTGTAAAAAATTGAAGAACTCTGTTCTGCCGATCGATATTTTTTACCAGTCAGAGGTTTGTGGCCTGGAACCTCATTATTTGGCTCTTGGGTGAATGTGGCTTTTAACACACCACTTACCTTTTAGTATATACAAAAGCACTATGCTTAACTTCTCACTATGGGAAGATGGGCTTCATTGCTTCTGTTTTGGTTGTGAGACACCTAGTCCACGCAGGCCGATCAGTCCAGTTAAATATAGGCCAGAAAGAAATAGCAATACAATCACAGCCATAAAACAAAGGTCCTGTAGTGATGTAGAAATCTCCCCCCAAGGCTACCAACAATTTTCTGAGAAATTATATTAATTTATAAGGAAACTTAAAGAGACACGATACAAGTTACTAAATTAGGAAAGGAAAATTTTTAAGAAGTGGGGTGCCACGTTCAAACTTCTACATACAGGTGGAGTGGGAGGACATTTCATAATAGAGATACAACTTTTATTTAAAAATAAACTTTTGGGCTTCCCTGGTGGCGCAGTGGTTGAGAGTCCGCCTGCCGATGCAGGGGACGAGGGTTCGTGCCCCGGTCCGGGAGGATCCCACATTCCGCGGAGCGGCTGGGCCCGTGAGCCATGGCCGCTGGGCCTGCGCGTCCGGAGCCTGTGCTCCGCAACGGGCGAGGCCACAACACTGAGAGGCCCGCGTACCGCAAAAAATAAATAAATAAACTTTTAAAAGTTTAAGCAATTATATTCACTAGGCACTTTGCACAGCACTTTACATTTATTATCTCATTTAATCCTTACAGCATGCTTGAGTTAGATACCATTATTATTTGCATTTTAATGGTAAGGAAAAAGGCTCAGGAAGGTGATTCAGCTAATAAGTAGGAGAGGCTTTCAAGTTTAAGTCAGAGTGCCTCCCCCAGGGTCATTATGCTCTGCTAGATTTATTTACCTTTGCGGTCGTCTTTCAATGAAGGGTTGGGAAGCATAGGCAGGAGGGGAGAAAGGTGGTATAATTGTGGCCACACAGCTGGCTATTGTTCAGTCTTTGATAAAGTTGTACCGTAAATGACATAGCTTCCTGACTCCTGAGTAAAATATTTTGCTGTTGTCTATCTGATTGTGAAATATGGTATGGAGGAGAGGGAAATTTATTTGGAAAGAAGAGGAACAAATAGGTATCCGTTAACTACAATATGTTAGGTCTGGTAAACAGTGAGTGGTGCGTGGGATGCACTGGAAAAAAGTGTAGCTCATGTGATTTTACGTATGTGTCACCAGCTATAGCCCATTATAGATAGAGTACACTATCACAGATGCTGCACATCCCTGCTCCTACATCCTCTTTTACTGTGAGGCTGGAAAGTTAAGTACTTGATTTTTGAGTCTTCCTTGCAGCTAGAGGTATATGCATGGGACCCAGTTCTGGCTAATGAGTGGTTAAGTGGAAGTCTGTTGGGGAAGGCTTCTCTTTCTAAATAAAAGGAGTAGCTTCCTAAGGAGAAGTCCTTCACCCTCCTGACTTCTGTTTCTCTTGAACTTGGATGTGGTTCCTAAAATGTGTAGTAGGCTTGTTGTAACCGAAGGAATCAGAGAAATGCTGGCCAGCCACCCCCTTTCTCCATAAACTCCTCTTGGCTTAAACTTTTGGTCAGTTATTGTTTCTTGCAGCCCAAGCTATTCCTAATTAATACACATGTCATGTTATCTTTCTTCTTTTCCACAAACTATATTATGCCTGGGTGAAGTTTCAGAAGTACATGATCGTAAAGGTTATGTGGTTTCATGTTGGCAATTCCCAGTTCCCCATTAATTGTGTGCAGCCCCTATGTTTCTTTTTGAGACACAGTGGGCTATTCCCCTTTCCCCAGACATGCCAGAGCCATCCCCTCCTGTGTGCCTTTGCCTAATGATGTTGCTTCTGCTGGAAATCTTCACAGTCATTCTGAACTGTTGTCCCCATCGTGAAGTCTTTTCTGGTTCTCTCAGGCTCAATGGTCTGTGCATATCTTCCCGTATATCCCCTTAACACTCTGTTCTTATCTTTATTATAATGCTGATTCTTTGTTTGGTAATCATATGTTTACTTATGTGTTTTTACCAATAATCTCTGAACTATTACAGGTCAGGTTTCATGTCATACGTGTCAGACACACAACAGGTACTCAGTAAATATTTTGTTCTTGATTCATTTCTTCCTCCTTTGAATCCCCCTGAAACTTTCTTCTTACCTCTCTTTGGCACACGTCATTTACTTTTCTTATTTCATAACTCAGTAGTGGGCTACTTGGAATTCTGTCTTGCTCATCTTTGCATCTTGAATGTATTTTTAAGCTCAATTCGTATTTGATGAATTGAATTGGACTGTTAATAGTTAACACATTAAGGATATCTCAATCATCATGTTAATTGCTACTTCCCCTGGGGATGGGGAGGAGAAATGAGGGATGAACTGTAAGTATCCAGTTCACTGAAGGGGTTTTTAAAAATCTCTCCTATTTAAGTTAAAAGTGAAAAATTAATTTGCTATAGAAAGAAACCCATGTCCCACATTCTCTGATGCAGAAGTGTTTGAAGGATGTAAAAGAAGAATCTGTTTTCAAGAACTTTCTAGTTTCCCCTCTCTAGTCGTCAATCCAATTCAAGTGCAATTTAATAAGTTAATTGCAATATATGATTGACAGAGGCAGGGGACAATGTCTGATGTGAGGACTTCTCTATAAAAAAATTATGATAATAACTAAGGATCCTATTATTTCATTAGGGACTCTATGTCTTGGCTGATGCACAGCAAGACTTTCTCAAATTCTACCTTAGAAGTGATTGAGATTAAGCCTGTATTCGTCCATTATGTCACCAAACCAGAAATGGAGAAAATGTTGGTCAAGGTCAGTTTGAATCTTAACTCTTGTGAGCCTAAAGGTCTAAGATGGAAAATAGTATCGCATACAAATCTGGTTGAAGGAATCATTTATCCTGCCACATTTACTTAGGAACATAAGAAGGTAGTAAGCAACCGTGAACCTCACTAAATTAAAAAACAAAAACTTGTAAAAAAGCAGTTTCCATGATAAATAAGCAAACAAGGTGGGGGGAAGGAGTGAAGGAGAATTTTCATTATGTAACATAAATGAATTCAGAGTAATGAAAGATTTAAGAAGACTCAAATATGATTTTTTTAAAAAAGAGTTGTCTTTCTGGAAACCAAGAGGCTTTAGTTTTGAGTATTTTGTTTCGGAATCAGAAATTTCAATGAAGCTATGCATTAAGAATGCACTTATATCTATTTTTTCAAATTTCAGATAATTATTTGATAGTTTAGACCATTAATTATTGTTTTTTTAAATTGAACTTATATTTATTATTTGAATATTTAGTAGCCTTAAAGCAATATTCCTAAAGTGATTTTTCATGTATATTAACGTTCAGTAAAATGTTAAACGGTGGATACTTGTTAAATTTTAACATTTTATGAAGAGTTTAAGAAAACATTTTATTGAATGTGAAACAATTGAGGAATATAGAAAGATTTTCAACATAGAATTTTTAAATTAAAATAAAAGGGAAAAAATCATATAGAGTGGTACTTAAATGCAAAAATGAATAGTTACATCAAAAAACTTTCCCCCTCAAAGTGGAAATAACTCATCCTTCATTATGCAGCAAGATAGTTGTTCATCTAACCTAAACATTTACAGTAACTGATTTATTCACTGTTGAAAATCAAATCTATTGCAGTTCAGATAATTTCTCTGCATTAGGAAAATGAATAAATTAAAAGTTTGCTTCAGCAATTTAGTCCTCCCTAAGCAGCGATTCTGCAAGCTTGGTAGAAGGTGTCAAAACCTGCTGAAACCTAACAGAGTCAACTCCAAGTTTGTGTATCCCGGTCCACTCTACCTTTCCATCAGGCAGTACATGTGGACATAGAAAAGCAGCTCTCTAATTAATCAAAGTCAGATGTGCGTGAACGCCTGGAGTTGCTGCTGATTCTTGTCCCAGCTTCTCCCATGTTCTCGCTCTGTGTTTTTCCCTTGAAAACTTCTGCTCTGAGCTGGGAATGCCTGAAGGGCTTGCACGGTAAGTCAACGTGAAATTATCTCAGCAGGAAGAAGTTGCTTTTCAGCTTAAATGATTTAAGGCAGCAATTTTTCACACTCTCAAACTCTGACAAACGCCCAGATTGCCTCTCATGTCTGACTTCAAAATATTCAAAGAAAAGCTATTTTTATTAAAAACACTCTAGAGAAAATTGTATGTCACTTGTTCTCTGATATAACTTCATTTCTCCTGACAGTGACAATTTTCACCTCAGTACAATTTCTTTATTTTTTCCAAAGCTAATTCTGCTTAATATTAGTATTTATACAAACTCATATCAACTTGTCTCTGTGAAATATTCAAGGATGTCAGGTAAATGTTGCTCACTGTCATTCATCTTCTCTGGGTGTTCAAAATGATCAATCGATTTAAAACTACACGTAGTTAGTTTGGGTATTATTGTTTTATTTGTAAGGGAGAACTTAACAATTGTTAAAACCCTTCTTTTGACACACCTGTGTCTGCAACTGCAAGGATTTCCAAACTTGACGGCACGTATCTGTTGCCAAAGATCATAAAAGTTTACATTAATTAATCTATTTGTTCTATGCCTTTAAATAAAGCAGGTAATACAGTGCATGTTTTGTTTTATGCTGCTTACATGTTAATAAGATTACGGTGGATGTCATATTGCACAGAAACATCACATTTGCTTTATTATGAATGCTGGCAGTGCAGAAACATCACATTATAATCACTTCAAAAAAGAAATATATTATGCATATTTTCATATGTGTTTATAATTCCACTAAACCTCAGCAGAATCAAACTCAGTAGGGACAAGAATGACAGAAGGTTTAATGTTCCAGAGCCTGCTGAAATCTTGGTACATTAATATATAGCAGGATGGTTAATATGTATAAGGTTACTTGTGGCCTGTGACCTCAAAGCATATCTTCTGGCCTTGTCACGTTTCCATGAGAAAAAGTAACCACTGGCATGTGAATTTTCCGCAGATAATTTGGAGCTTTTTTAAAGGGTTAATTTTGTTTCTAACTGTGAAAGCCTGAAGTAAAGTGTTTATGAGGGTCATGTGAGCAGTAACCATTATCCAGGTACTGAGGCAGTGGAGCACACTCCTTTTTAAATACATGTACCAATTTCCTACAAGTATGCCTTTTATATTCCACTAAATGTTTCATTTCTAAATAAAACTGGATCATTTTTATTTCATTTATATCCATTACAAAGAAATCAAGGAAAGAATTACCTGGCAGCCTTCTTCTTCACACAGTGCTGGGGTCGGGTCAGTGGAAGTACATCAAATACAGAAGGGAAGTGCGTTTCATCAATTTCAGTGTTACAACAATGCCACACACAGCTCCTACATTAACACCCCTGCTTGAGAAGTTGTCAGCTTTTCCAGTCTGTGACTTGTAACATGTTTTCTGTTTGGAAATCACAACTGCTTTGATTTTGTTTAGCTTCCTTGAGTTTTATTTACCATAGTTACTAGCTCACTGAAGGGAAAAATGATTTATGTTTTAAGACATACTTAAACATAACAATCTGTATATTCCTCAATATTGAAACATTTTTAAGATAATTTCTGTATATATGATGACATCTGTGAATAGTTGATAGCTTAACCTAAATAATTGTTGAAAAGCCAAAACTTTACTGGTAAAACGACTTTGTATACACACATACACACAAAATTGCCTCTCAGAAGGGTTTAAGTAGCTTGTTATGGGTTAAAATTTACTTGGCATTAAGAAAATGAGTAATAAAAATTTGCATGCTAACAGTATTATTTCTTTTGTGTTTTCAAAGGAAGAAGCCATGCTATAATATTGTTTAGGATTCTTCTTTCTTATTGATAAATTCAAAATATGTTATATTCATGAATTGTTTAAATGCTTTGTTTCTATTTTATAATACGTGCATACAGGTAGGAAGAAAGTATAGGATTTGCTTCCTGACTAAAATATTTACAACTTTATCTTATTGTATATTTTAGCTGTGTTATGGGAAAATAGAAATTGTTTATCTGAAATATAATTACCTTAGATATATACCAGGGAGATTGTTATTGACCCAAAGGAATACCTCACATTAAGCTTTAGATTTTAATAAAATTTCAAAATGAGCTTATTCTATGATATTATTATTTATAAAATTATGTTATTTACAAAAGCATGTAATTTGATAATTTAAGATTTTATAAGAAATATTCCCTATTGCTCATTAAAATACTTTACTCTCTATAAAGGGATATATAAATGATAATACATTATACAAATATATGAATTAAATTATATTTGTATTTATTATCCATTTATATATATCTAGCATTAAATTGGTTGTTTCACTAAAACCATTCAGTAAAGTATATTTAGTATTTTTTGTTTCAATTCTTTTAAAAATAGAATAATGGTTTATTACTTAAATTCATGTTTTTCTTTCACCCTTTGTGTTTAAGTGTACTGCATTTGAATCATTGTTTATGGAATATTTAAAATATGAAATGTTTTAGTAAAAATTGGAAACTGGGTAGAACACACACACTCAGTTAAGAAATAATTCAGCAACACCACTGTAAGCAATCCTTAGGGTCTACCTTTGTCCCTGAGTCTAGTCTAAACATTTTTGTAATACACACACACAAAAAAAATTATCTGGACTTTCTCAGTGTGATCTATGCCAAGAAATCAAGGAAAGTGATAAAAGCTATAAGAGAGCCTATGCATTAGTGAATATTTATATTGGCAAGATCTGCAAATTTTATAAAAGTAAAACAAACACAGAGGTTGCTTATTTCTGAAAGGAAATCAGCCTCACTGAATTTCTTTCAGGAAAACATTATTGCTCAAAATGATATAATCTCTATTGGTATCTCTAGCAAATTAACTTGAAATGCTGGCAATGCCAAGGAGGTGCATTAAGTTTTCTGTTGTTTACCTTTTCCTAATCACCATAAAAATCCTTAGTGAAACAATTATTCTTAAAACAATCAAGACAGTATATCTCTATAAAGGGGAGAATCGATTTAACAACAAAACTAGATTTATCTCTATTGATCACGAGGCATTCAGTGTAATTTTAGTGAATTATGCCTGGCTTTCACTTCCTAGCAGAAATTTTTCAGTGATGGTCAAAAGGCAAACTGCAAACTATTGCATAATCTTTTGCATGCTATTTACCTGTCCTTAATCACTGCTTTACCACAAAAAAAGGCATATACAGGAGACTGAACCAAATATTTATTTTCTGTTACATGAAACAGTGTTACTATTGTGTGTGACTTATTTAATAGTACTTACCTAGGAATCTGATGTCATTTCTTTCAATTCATTAGTGAAGAAATCAGGTGTCTATTAAAGGATTCAGTGTTAAAGAAACAAATCCAAGTTCATCTTATGAGAACAGAATTAGAAAGATTAAGAAGTAACATGATTTTTTCTTCTTAAATAGAAGTTATTTTTAAAGACATTATTAACACTTTCATATCTGAAACTTCTTAAGCAAGAAGGAAACACAAAAGAATTGGAGGCAGATTAAGAAAAATTTAGATTTGCTGTGCTGTATGCCCTATAAATTGTGCATACCATTTGGAGAGAAATATAAAAAGATGAATATTCTAAAAATATCTTAGAGATGGTATTTGTTGTTCGCTTAAATACGTGGGTGAATGAATCATATTGGCTTATATCTCTTTAAACAGTAATGAAAATACTCGATCTAAATGTATTTTGTCAATGTAGTCATAGAATATTTCTTTCTGTGAAATGTTGCACATTTTTCCCTTCTGCTGGAAGGATTAGAAAATTTTATAAATAAATCAGTCCTTACTTAGAAAAAGGGCAATTAAGAAGTTCGTATTCGTGTAAGAAGTTTAAACAAGGAATATACCTAAACATATAATTGAAAGATATTTCCTTATAAATCTTAAATCGCATTTTAATAAACAAGTAAAATAATGTTATTCAGTCAATTGATAATAATTGCCTTTTCTTATTGTATAAATCATAACTTTCACTTTTACTATAAATAATGCAAATAATGTGCTTGCTAAATCAAATGGATGATAACACACTAAGTTAACCAATGTAAAAGACTAACTCATTTTACTATTGCTAAAATTTGGATTCACAAATTCAGGTCAATTAAGCTGTTGCCGTGTATTCTTAATAAAGTCCATGTTCCATAGCTGTTCAAAAACTATAAAGTAACTTTTATTTATTTTGTTACATTAATGATAGCTCAATTGCTATCTTCCACCACACTTAAAGACATTGGTGGTGTTTTGTGCATTTGTGCAAAGTAGTGTTGATATTGGAAATTGCTGTATTCAGTTCTAACTAAATTTATTTAAAAAACCTTATTAACATAAATAGCATTCTAATAATATTTAACATCAAAGCAAAACAGTTTATGAAATATAAGAAAAGAAAAATTTTAATTTGAAGCATTGAAGTAATATTCGAATGTAATATGCAATAATCATTCTGTTTAAACCATCGACCATTAATTAAAGCAAAATTAACAAGAGTTGAGTTTAGAATGTTAAATGTGATATATAAAAGTATTTCTATTGAAAACTGATATTTACAAGTCACCTAGACTAGCAAAAATACTTTTAAATTGATCCTATAGATCTAGGCAGATTATAATCATATTTATAACTTGTAACCCTTTGTTTAAAATCTCACAACATTAATATGAATGTATTATTATGATATTGAACTACAGCTTTCAAATTAGACAAGTAAAACTTTTAGAAATAATATTTTCAATTGGTTTTCCTATAATATAAATAGCTAATCTAGGATATCATATTTTAGTGACTGTTTTCCTGTTATCGGTATACAATCTCATGATTTTATAGTAAGACAAGCATCATCAAATATAAGTAAACTGGACTAGTTGTATACATTGTTTCTTTGAAAAAAATTGAAAATACCTAGAGCTTTTTATAAAAGAGGTGGTTGCTAAACTGAATTTTAATAAACCAATATAATAATATTGTTCAATAGGTAATAATTGCCTTTAGATAAGCTCAAAAATATTGTTTAGAGTGATAAATATACAATGCTCCATTATGCATCTGGGAGTGCTGATGCATAATTTTTAGTTCTAATGTTATTATGTAATTGAGAGAACATGTTCATTTGCTCTAATAACTACGAAGATGCACTTAATAAAATGAAATGTAATAATACTTGTAATTCAATCTATTCATGGAAGTAATTTTAAAAGTCTACCACTCTCCTTAATGTGGATAACATTCATAATTTATAAAGTGTTGTGATGCAGAATTGACAATGCCATTGTTTTTTACACTTTGAGATGATTCTGCAGGCTTCATATCATCTGCATACCAACCTCAGGATTATCAAGGGCAAACAAAAGATAATTAACACCAGAAACAGGCAAATGCAGGAGCTACCAACTGAGGGTTCTCATTTAATGCAAGACTTCTGAAAACCAGAAAATGAAATAACCATAGAAAAGCTTATCTCTGAAAAAAAAAAAAACATTTCAGTATTCTATTCTTTATATAAACCTTGCCCCACTGTCCCAGTTTGTAGCTTATCAGAGAACATGGTCTCAAGGTGGTATAGTCATCATCTATATCAGAGTTAGCAAAAGTTATTTTTAAAGAATGAATCTCAAATTATATATTTTATACTTTTAGTTTCCTTAATACCAATTATAATCATGAATTTATTTATAATGTGTGTAGAAGAGTGGAAAACAAACTACTCCCATAATAACTTCTACCATGTTTTCACATTTTCTAACTAGGCTACAATAAAAAGGAAATTTCTACAATTAAACAGACTATTTTATCCTTAGCGGCAGTTTATATAACATTATATACAGATAGTATGTGTTCAAATGATGGTTTCAAATCATTAAAATCTTATATTTATTCACATGAAATAATACTGATAGCAGAGAATATGCTATGTTGACCTTGATTATAGTACTGTCTTACTGCTTAAGTGAAATTATTTATATTTTCCAAACTAAGTGCCCTTTAACTTTTAGTAAATCATCTCTATTAGTGTGATTCACATATATGGGTATTTTCACTTTACAATACAGGGCAATTGTTAAATGTTTTAAATACTGAACTTCTAAAGTTCTGAAATATAATTATAAGATTATGTTTGAAATAAAGTGACAGTTTATAACAAATTCATATATTAAAGACTTTTAAAAAATGTTAGGCTTCTCTGATAAAGTATCACGTTAGTAACAATTTTAACTGAAATGGGTAAGTTAGTGACAAGCCTCAGAGTTTACAATTATAAAAGAACATTATTGGAATATGGCATTTTATCACATGGATACAATCACAGTTTGTCTTCCGGAAATAATTATGCATTTTGGAGCTCTTATGTGATACAGTTGCTAGTTCATTTCCCAAATACCACCGTTAAGTGAATATTCCATAAAAATCTCTCCATTGGCAGTATGATTGAGAATAGCTTATTTCCTTTTGAGTTAATTTTTTTTTCTTGTTTTATACCAGCTATTCTGCACAACGAAATTTCAAGAGGGGTCAAAAGAGATTATATGTCATATTTAGTTTAATTCTATGTAGAACCTGGGTTAATTGTGCTACATGATTACCTTTTAAAATATCCAGTCATTGTCTATAAAAGAATACAGTTAATCATAAAATAAATCTCTCTTATGCCACACAAATTGTTAAAAGAAACATGTTAGTCATATCTCCAGATTCTTTCCACCAGCTTCTTTCCTCCACATATATTGTCCTGTTGTTATGTCCCAGGGCCCCATCTTTGGGGTCCATTGCTTGATCATCTGTTGAGCTATATCAAATAAATTGAACTATTCTTTTAATCTTGTACTGATAAACATTAGTCTAAGTTAAGGCTCATAACAAGGCACATAACTGGCTTCACCGTTTGTACTAAAATGACTCCTAATTGTATCAATTCGACTGAATGGAAATATTTTACTAAAACTAAAGCTACAGTCTTCTTGATTTACCTGAAAAATATTTCAGGAATATTTTATTTACATACATATTTTAGTTACCTTCAGAAATGCGTTGTGGCAGTTAAAAATGGCCACACATTCTTGACACATGTCCTATTGAGACATAGGGTCTATTTTCTCTCTCCTGGAATCTAGGTGGTCTATGACTGCTTTGATAAAGGAGTATGTTGGAGGTGATGCCATGCCGTTTCTGGGACCAGCCTTTGAGAAGACTGACAGTTCTATCTCGATTTTTTAGAGCCCTGAGCTTCCCGTAAGAAGTCCAACTTTATGTAAGAAGTTCATGCTGCAGAAACCATGAGCAGAGGCAATGGGGCTACATAGAAGGGAAGAGTGGTTCTGCTGAGCTCAGCCCTCCAGACATTCTTGTCAAGGTTCTAGTGATGTAAATGAACCTAAGTGGGATCTTCCAGACCAGATCAGTCACTAACAAAACAGTGCCAAGTGACCTCAATTGATGCCCATGGAGCATGAGAATTGTTCAGCCCAGACCTATCACAATTTGTGACCCACCTAATCATGAGATAGGATTAAATAGTATTTTGGAAAACATGTTATATAGCAATAGATAACATAAAAAGACATTTAAGCATTCGAGATGCACAAATTATAATTTGTAAGTAATGGCTGAAATTATGGCATTTAATACTGTGAAATGACTTATCCATGCAATTCGTACAATAAATAGCTTTATCTTAATCCAAGAAAACCCCATTTCTCTAAGAAATTGAAGAACTTGGATGAATAATAAGTTATTTGCATGATCTTTTTACTCAAAATGAGGCTTTTTACCAAAAAGTGTTCATTTTATTTATTTAGAGCTTTATCTTATTAAGCACTTGTTATAGATTATCTTATCCAACTGATTCATATATCCCCCTACATTATTCCCGTTACAGATATGGGGAAGCAGGGACTTAAAGAGCAGATGGCTTGCTTCAGATCACCCGGTGAAGTGAGCAAATCAATACTAGGATCCAAATTTTCAGAATCGGTACTCATTTATCTTTTAACTTCATCCATATCGTCTCTGGTATCAGGCTGCCTGTACCTGAAATTTGTATGCCAACATTTTATGAAAAGTCTGATACATATCTCAAGAAACACACCAAAATGGTTGTTTGTTTGTTTGTTTGATGAATTAACTCATGAGATCTCTTCTAATAGCAATAGGAGTTGTCTGTCTAGCTAGAGAACACCTTTTGTTTAATATTGTTTTAACACTAATATATTAATAGATAGGACTGTTCTAAGACTGTAATAGGGAATTTGAAATAGTAACTTAGTGTGTTTAAGCAAGGTATTTGCATTTTATTTCTATGTTTACTGATTATGAACTCCAAGATTCAGAAGTTGGGCCTAATTTTGACCACTAATTTTCTTTAAAACATACAAAACACTATACTCTCTGTACTATATTTATATGCATAAAAATCAGCTGACATGTGAGTTAGTCAACTATTGAAAGAGGTTGTTTTAGTGTTACAGGCCTAAACTATAAATCTGTATCACCATCCAGTTTTCTTCTTGGGTTCTTTTCATCTTTTTGCCTTAAAAATTCCTCCAAATATTCCTAATAATTCCCACTGTACCAATATCTTTAGAAAATTATATTCTTTCTCATTGTTCATATTCCTTAAATATCAGTAATTATCATCTCTACCACTAAGCACTGCTTCACCATGTTCTACCAAGTGAAATCCTGTACGCTTTCTTCATTAATTACCGTCACCTTTTCTCTTAATCATTTTGAATTTTTGAATCTTTCTTTAATTTGCCTTCTCAAATTGGGATACCTAAAATTAAACATGCTATTCAGAGTTTTTCATTGTAGCCTTTTTCATCTCTTTCCAATATTAATCACAAGATTATTTACCTCTTTTAAGGGTTTCATTTCAATCATGTCCTAGTTAAGATGCATTCAAAATAATTAAAATGCCATAGTTGAAGTACAGGCCTACAATTCCATATTAACTCTCTGAATAATAAAATTTAGTGTGCTAAGACATCAGTAGAGTGAATGTTTATGTGACAAAGAATGAGAAAGATTTCTAAGAAAGCTGAGAAATACCTTACCAGAAGTTTTCTGAAACAAAAATTTATGCATTGCTGGGCAAAGGATTGCATACAAGGCCACTGACCTGTTTCAATGCTAGAGAAGTTGCTTTTGATTTAAATATTTCCCCAAAGGCTGACTGCCATAAGACAATTGCTTGCATTACCAGGGAATATACACATTTTAAAAGAATTTAAACTTAGCTCTGTCTTGTGTATACGAATGCATGCGTGTTTTTATAATGTACATAATTTTCCTTCTCCTCAAGACAATAAAAAGCAAAATAGTGGCCCTAACTCTGGATAATATTACAAACAGTAACGAGTATAAATGCAATTTTCTAACTGGTAATGAACGCAAAAAATACTTTCAGACATTTTCCCATGAAATTTTGTACCTGTACACTTTGTCACTTTGCCACTGTAAAACTATTTTTTTAATTTTAAGAATTCTGAGATTGAAATGCTGTTAAATATTTGGAAGGTGTACAGTATCTAACAGTAGGCAGAATGGATGAGCATTCCATTTTCTAGAAAAATAATGTTTCAAAATATTCTGCCTACACCAAAACATTTTCTTACCTAAACATTTTTTAGACAGTTTTGCATTTGGGGGATATTTTTTCTTGAAATGCCTTCCTTTTGGTGGATGGTATTCATCTTGATAAGTAGTTACTATTATCAAGGATAAAACTACTGAAGAATAGAAAAACATGTTAGAAAAGAAATCCGTATAAAACTATGAGGATATGTTATAAAAAACCAAAGTCAGGGGCTTCCCTGGTGGCACAGTGGTTGAGAGTCCGCCTGCCGATGCAGGGGACACGGGTTCATGCCCCGGTCCGGGAAGATCCCACATGCCTCAGAGCGGCTGGGCCCGTGAGCCATGGCCACTGAGCCTGCGCGTCCGGAGCCTGTGCTCCGCAACGGGAGAGGCCACAACGGTGAGAGGCCCGCGTACCACAAAAAAAACCCCAAAGAAACAAAAAAAAACAAAGGCAGCATTTGTTAGATCATGAGCCAATTAATTTTAGAATAGAAAACAAATTCTCCTTCCATTCATGGAATCTTATTGCAGACCTGTGTGGGGAGGTACAGTGACTTCTAGTGGCCTGGAAGCCCTATTTTGTTCAGTCCTGGTTCTCATCAAACTTATCAGTAGTCGTATTCACCAGCATGAAAATAGATTCTGGATATGAAATCAAAAGAATGAGGAAATATGAAGAACACCTCATAGAGAATAAATTTCATGAGGATAGTGATTTTGTAAGAAAAAGAGCTAGACTTAATTAAGTATCATTAACCGATTAAGCACTGTGGTAAGTACTTTCTGTGCATTAACTCATTTAATCATCATAACAACCCTAATCATTATGATTCTTGTATTATAGATGAAGAAGCTGAGACACAGAGAGGTTAAGTAACGTTCTACTGTCTAACTGCTAATAATGAGTAGAGCTGGTAATTGAACTCAGGCGGTCTGGTTCAGACTGCTCTAATTACTCCAGTGATTTTCAAACTTGAGAGTATATCCGAATCACTTGCAGAGCTTATTAGAACACAGATTGCTGGGCTCCATCCCCCGAGTTTCTGATTCATTATGTCTGGAGAGTTGACCAAAACTTTACATTTCTAAGGGTTTCTCAGGTAATTCTGATGCCTCTGGTCCAGGGACCACACTTTGAGAACCACTGCATTAAACTATACTCGCTCTTAGGAGCTATTCTTGACAAGCCAGATAGCATATAATTTTAGGTTCTGTGAAATTTTGCTTTAAGGGATTTAAATGTTTGCCTTGGTCAAAGCAAATAGTGGATGAACTCACAGTCATGGTATGTTCTAATTAAGCTAACTGTTAGGAAAGGCAAGTGGGCACAAATTCATTCATTCAATAATCATTTATTTAATTGATAGTCATGGGTTTAGGGATTTGAAATACAATGATGGGAAATGTATTGGCCTTTCTCCCAAGAAATTCAGCCTAGGAAGATGTATAAGCAAATAACTGAAGAACAGTACGATGTGTTTTGCAGTGGTGAGGCAAGGGGTGTGGATTGAAAGGATCAGAAACAGTTTCACAGAGAAGTTTTTGAGTTGTCTTAAAGTGCGACCTGAAGTTAACAGTGGTATGTGTTCTAGTGAAGAGGGTATATGCCAAGTTATGGAGATGAGAAAGGGCACATTGAATATTGGAAATTATTAAGAATCTGATTGACTGCAGCTCGGGGTTGGAGCAAATGAGCGGGAGGCTGAATAAAATAAGATTAACATGAATATGCAGGAATTTATGAAAGCACGGTGACTTCCTGGACTTTAGATGAGAAGTCATGGAGAAGTTTTTTTTTTTTTGGATGTGGACCATTTTTAAAGTCTTTATTGAATTTGTTATGCTATTGCTTCTGCTATATGTTTGGGTTTTTTGGCCACGAGGCATGTGGGATCTTAGCTCCCCAACCAGGGATTGGGCCTGCACCCCCTGCATTGGAGGACAAAGTCTTAACCACTGGACTGCCAGGGAAGTCCCTCATAGAGAGTTTTTAAGCAAGAGATGGGCATTCTAGGAAAGGTGACTGGAGGACACTTTAGAGCAAGGGACCTTAGAGGCTAGACCAGGCAGAAAAGGATGTAGGAGTAATCTAAGATAATGGCTACGGGGTTGAATGGGAGAGAGTAGGTTAGATAAATAAATCACACTGAGTGGTACTGTTTTAAGTGTTTATGTGTTTTTATTTATTTATTTTAAATTTTTTGCGGTACGCAGGCCTCTCACTGTTGTGGCCTCTCCCATTGAGGACCACAGGCTCCGGACGCACAGGCTCAGCGGCCATGGCTCACGGGCCCAGCCGCTCCACGGCTTGTGGGATCTTCCCGGACCAGGGCACGAACCCACGTCCCCTGCATCGGCAGGTGGACTCTCAACCACTGCGCCACCAGGGAAGCCCCATGTCTATGTATTTTAATTCACATAATACTTGGACGAAACCTATGGATCAGTACTATTATTTTCTCTGTTATACAGGTAAGAAAACTGAAGTACAGAGAAACTGGGTCATTTCCCCAAGGTCACACTGCTTGTCAGTGGTAGAGCCAGGCTTTGAACCCAGGCATTTTGGTTCCAGAGTCTGCCTTCATATCCAGGTCTAGTGATGGACTGGATATGGAAAGTAAGGGAAAAGAAGGTACTTCGAGTACTTGCCACAACTGGCACATATTTAGGCCAGTAAACACATACACAATATCCAGTGGTTATTAGGTAGCTTGGCTATCTAATCCATTCAAATGATGATCTAGTGGAATTAATAGGAAACCAGACTCCCTTTTCAGCAGGTTTCCTTATTAGGACTCTCTGAGGCTGGAGTGAACACGGTGCCTAGCAGAGCATGCGATCGATGAGGCAGACATCTCCTCTTGTGTTATCACTCTGGCACAGGGGTGGCACATACTCTTCTGGCCATCCATGCTAATGTTACAGTTTTAACAACAACCACTACTGGGTTAATGCTGGGGCTCTCAGCCCTGCTTCAGAATTTGTTCAGTTCAGTCACCAATTTTTTCTACCAAGGGCCTGCCATTTATTAGACATTTTACTAGGTAATAGGGGCATAGAATGAAATAGTCCTGCCTTGGGAGAACCAACTATGTATGTGTACATTTCATTATAACGCGGTGCTGTGGTAGCCAGTGTATAGGGTGCTACGGAAAATTAACAGGATCAGGATCACACAACACTTTGGAAGGATGGCCAGAGCCACCAAACTTCTTATCACTTCCTCATCAGATGACTAAAGCTCCTCTCTGTCTTTCACAGTGAAGAAGAAGAAAATGAAACTGAGTAAGAAGACGTAAAGTAGAAGAGAAGGAAAGGAAAGACTCTTCTTTGCAGCTTTTCCATCATGGTGGACTTAAGGTACCAGCTCTTTCTGAGACAGTGAGAGATAGTCAAATCAATGTGGTAGGAACAATATTAAGGCATTTCTAAAACCGAAGGCTATTAATTTAAAAGACATACACTTCTTGGAATCTAAGATAAACGTACAACTTTCTAGCCCTAGTTATTTTACCATTTGGAAAGGAAGTGCCTTCATTTGCTAGACCTGGTTAAGCATCATTACAGGGAAGACACAAACCAGGCAAAAAAAAAAAAGAAAGAAAAGAAAACGTACTTTGAACTTTCTTTTAGATACTCGGTTTCTGTGGCTTGAAAGTTCAGAGGGGATTTTTAGGAGTACAATTGAAAATATAGGATATCCATTGAAGAGTGTCACCAGATAAGATTACGCAGAAGAAAGTCTTGCACGATATTTGATAACAAATGTGTGAAAGTAATTATGTGACTCTGATGAAGGGAACATGATTAAATGATTTTGTTGTGTTTATTCATGG